>NW_027506927.1:599444-606944 GCF_052324685.1 Brachyhypopomus gauderio | reverse complement strand
AAGTACATGTACTTCCCCAAAGCAGGCCCAGACACAGGGCTTTAACAGGCCCCCAAACAGTTGATCCAGATAAGTCATTTTCACTTTGTCAACAGGAAAAAAAAACATTAAAAATAAACATAACACTAAAATACTAACTTGATATTCTTAAAATATTCATATGAATTAAGCCTTTTTGCTTAACGATCTCTTGGTGGATTTTATAAAAAACCTGAAATATGTATGATTCATCAGGTCCTTTTGTCTGTTTTGTCTGCATAGTAGAATATCATCACTCTTCATTTCTCTGCTGTGGACGGTGTAGGGCCAGTTCAGGCCTGCGACAGTGCTGTTCACCGCTGACTTTTAAATAATGGACCAAGATATGACACACTAAAATAAGCAGCTCTCTCTCTCATCTGATTTTAGCAAAATATGCTAAACCCGATCAGCGACTTCGGCCCTAATGCCTGAATTAGCCACCCTAATAAGCACCATTCACAGAGATATCTGGGTTTATCCTGTATGCTGAAAGGGATTAGGCTTCACCTGTGACTCTTCACCATAAACCCACATAATCCTCAGTACAACCACACTGGATCTCAGCTAATGGAACACACCTACTGGTAGACTACCTCCACACTGCAGTGCACGTAATGCAGGCAGAGGTGACTCGCTTTGGCCCGGCGTAATGTTCCAGCGTTCAAGCGCCATTTACACGTAGCTAGTGGTCATAAATTTAGCCTTGTCTAAACTCGGGCATTTCCCAAGAGGTCGCTCCGCCATGCAATGCATTGTTTTGTTTTTTTTTGCATGTTCACGACAGGCTATTTACGGCACTGTAGACTACAGAATACAGTAGTTAGTGATCAGGCTACGTGCAGCTCGCAGGGCATGCATTGGGTACCGCGGGCTTCTGCAGAAGATGCAACATCTCGCTGCTCCGCGCCTCACTTGAGCTGTGCGCGGCCGTAAAATAAGAAAAGCGGCGGAAGATTTACAACGCTTGTCAGGTGTTCGAGCACGACAGGTAAATAAGCCAGAAAGGGAGAACGAAACAAAATGCTAACTGAACAAGAAAACAAGCCGGCGTTGCGAGGAGACAGGTAAACAAACAGAGCTCGGGGCCATGAGGTCTGTGTGAATCAGCCCGCGGCAACAGGCAGCTCGTCCGCGTGATCTAAAGAGCCAGTTTCTCAGGAAACGAAGCCAAGTATCATACACTAGCTCATTCCATGCAGCTAATTGTTTTCGTTACTTTTTACCCCTTTCTGCTGGGCTTTCGGCCGCTGGGGCTCCAAATACCGGATGCTACGATGACAGGTCCTCTTAGTCTTACTGCCGGGGGCGAGCCCCCAGGACACCCTTGGATTGCTGGAGACACAGTATCATTGAGATTCGTGCAGTCACCATAGTAGAATCCTTCTTAAGGGATGTGAATAATTTATTTTGATTGTGAATCACAGCCATGCTTGGCACTGCAGACTTTTAATCCAGAGGTTTAGGCTGTTTAAACCTAAATCAGTTTAGGCTGATTAAACCCTGTGGAGGCCCCTGGGGCATCTGGAATCTCAGGACTCACTCACAAATTGCATTCTAATACATTTTTAATTTTATCAATCAGTTTTTGCAGGGCCCCTAAAATCCCGGACCCACAGGGCGGTGCCTACTCTGCCTGTTTGGTAATCTGGCACTGTTCCATAGTGTTTATCTGGCACTGTTCCATAGTGTTAATCTGGCACTGTTCCATAGTGTTTATCTGGCACTGTTCCAAAGTGTTAATTTGGCACTGTTCCATAATGTTTATCTGGCACTGTTTCATAGTGTTAATCTGGCACTGTTCCATAGTGTTAATCTGGCACTGTTCCATAGTGTTAATCTGGCACTATTCCAGAGTGTTAATCTGGCACTGTTCCATAGTGTTAATCTGGCACTGTTCCAGAACTTCGAGTTCTTAACTAGTGAAGTTCCAAAGTTTAATATTTTTACCATTATAAGGGGTTAATGGTAATTAAATTAAACCATAAAATATCATCTATGATTATAGATTTTTGATTTAGTGCAAATCTTATTATGGCAACAGTGAACAAAACAGGACATTGTGGGACACTTCTGATTCATTGAGCTTTTAAACCTACTGGGGGACTTCTGATAGACTGAGCTTTTAAATCTACTGGTGGGTAAGATATCCACTTTGGAAAGCAGCAACGTGAGGGCAGCAAATATGGCAAATCTTAATTTTAATAATTTGAGAAAAGGAATCAGACATGCTTCACAATGCCCAGGCTCAAATTCATAATCTTAAAGATATTTATTAACATAGACACCCTTCCCTTCTACAGAGTCTTATTTGTGAAATAGGCAGGGAGTTTTTCTGACAGAGCCATCATCACCAATAAGTTTTCAGTAACAGTTTTCAGTACCCAGAGGTCTTCGTGCAAGTGAGGCTGCACAGACTGTAAAGGCTATAGTGACAGTAGAGACTGTAGAGACTGTAGAGACTAAAGAGACTGAAGAGGCTGTAGAGACTGTAGAGATGGTAGAAACTGGAGACTGTAGAGACTGTAGAGACTGTAGAGACTGGAGATTGTAGAGACTGAAGAGACTGTAGATGCTGTAGAGGCTGTGGAGGCTGTGGAGACTGTAGAGACTGTAGAGACTATAGAGGCTGTAGAGACAGTAGAGACTGTAGAGACTGTAGAGACTGTGGAGACTGTAGAGACTGTGGAGACTGTAGAGACTGTAGAGATTGATCTGATCATGGTAAACTGCAAATGCCTAGTGCTGTTTTGAAACTATGAATTCCAAAGTGGAAAGGTCATTGTGTCACTAGAAAGTGAGACTACTGATGTCTCTCTGGGTAAAGGTTGTGTAGCAGGCTGCCGGGCCGGTGGTGGGGCCCTTGGCCATCATTTGCTATCATAGTTGCTGGTAAATCAAATCACACCGGCATGCTGCAGGCTGTTTTTTATTTTTATTTATTGATTTATTTTTATTTTATGTATTTTACTGCTGAAAGATAATGAGGCCAAAGTGATCATAACCTGCCTTGGTTGTGCAATACCGAAGTGTGTGTCTTCTCCTAACTGCAGGTTAGCTACATTGTCTGACCCCTCAAAATGTTCAATTTCAACCCCCCTGAACTACTACTGGAAATGGTCTGACTCTGCAGGTGGATGACAGACATGGCAAAGCCGTAGAACTGGGCCGGCTATTGTGCCTTCTGTGACATTTCACTATCACTCCGTGCTGAATCCGATACTCTCGCTCCGGTTTCGGTGCAGTTCCACTCGACCGGGTGGATCAGGACATTCCTAAGATGAGCAGAGGGACACAAACATGCACACAAAACGCACACACCCATGAACGTGCCTGCGTTTGACAAACGCAAGCACACACACTTTGCTGAACACGCGCATGCAAACCATCCTGGCTTAACTGAGAGTGAATGACAAGCTGAACATTCTCAAGAATGTTGCATTAGTGCACCAGCACAACCGCCACACTAAGCATTTACCTTCAGTTCCAGACCTCTCACACGCGGCCAACCTTTTGAAGCACTTTTGCATTTAACAAATGATTGAAGCCACGACAAATAAAGCACTACGGACATATTCAGACCTGCTAGTGGAGAGAAATCAGCACTGAAGACAACTCCAAAGCTGTGTTAAAAGAAACCCAACACACACACTTTTCAACATGCCACCTTTTCACACCACTGGGACAGCGGCAGGCTGAGATGGTTTACAATAAAAGTGGTGCTTTGGGAAAGATGACAGGTAGGGTTACAGACCAGGCCCCTAGAGCTCATACTAGTAATGCCTTTGGCGTGATGGAATTTTTTATTTAGTTTTTGTGGCATGGCTACACCGTCTCCATCTTCACAGATACATTAAAAATGCATTTATCTCTCTGAAGAAAAATACAAGAAAAATACATCAATGAGGAAAAATATGGGAGTGAACATGAGGAGATATCCATCTAAACTCAAAATGAAGTATCCCATATCTGAAAAGACGTGTGTGTGTGTGTGTGTGTGTGTGTGTGTGTGTGTGTGTGTGTGTGTGTGTGTGCGCGCGCGTGAGCAGTATGAAGCCACAGTGTCCGCAGCTGCTGGCAGTGTCACTCTGCACCCTGCGAGTGTCGGTGTGAGCTAATGGCCCTCGACTTACTTCATCACACAGTTAAGTGCTGCTCCAATTTAAGAGGAGGGAGAAATGACTGCGGAGCCTCTAATAAACCCATTCACTGTAGCACCCATCCCTGGAGAACTGTGTGTGTGTGTGTGTGTGTGTGTGTCCTTTTCAAGGCCAAGTGTATGGCCCAGGTGCCTCGCTGAGCTGTTCTCATGAGGCTAATCGCTGTGAGACTTGGAGAATTTGGGTCTTTTGCAGGTGCACTGGGCTGACTGGGCCATGTAGGGCTGTGCGGGCGTCTCGTTAGTCCCCGACAAATGTAGGGACTTGCAGGAAACTAATCATTCACTGATCTTAATGAGCGTGGGCTTACTGAGGCAGGAACAGAGAAGCCATTGTGCACAGATCTAGAGTTAGCTTTTATTTTAGCTTAATTGTACAGACATGCTTCATAGGGTACCAGTCCAATGAGTTTAGGTGCTTTGAAAAATAAAAAAGTAGACAAAACATTAAAAAAAAACAAGATAACCAAAATGCTAAAACAAACTGTATGAAAGGAAGAACACAATGAAATGAAATAACTTGATATCCAATAAAAATACTTAAAAAATAACCATTAGTAAAAATAACCATTAGTAATTGAATTCCTGTAGAATTGAAAGAAATCTCAGTGTTGTGTATGGAGTGTGTTGGAGTAGTGCAGTAGTGCAGTAAAGTGTGTAGCTTTAAATAAAGTGTGTGAGCACTGTTCTGTGGATCCAGCCAGACAGGGTCAGTTCAGTATTGCTCCAGGCCCTGGAGAAACCACTTCCTTCAAAAACATAGATTAACTTGTCGACATTGCATTTAAGGGTTCAAAATTGGTTCTTAATCACCAGTTCTGGAGCACTCTGGCACTTAACCGGTTCCTTTTGTCCTTGGTCCCACACACCTGTGTTTTGTCAGTCAGCTGAGGTACTGAGTCAGTCATCTGTGAGCAGGACCACACTAACCTGTGCAGTGATGTGGAGTCCACGTTCAGGTTCTGGTTCTCTTAGAGCACCTAGTCCACCTAGTGTCCCCTAACAAAACAGCTCGTCATGGCAACAGAAATCAACTTGGCACCACAACTGCTTCTGCTGCACACACAAAGGCCTTTTGTCTGACTATACGGCTGTATAAAGACACCAGAAATGGAGACGTATTAACGCAGCGCCATGACAGTGATTATGCATGGTAATGCAGCCAGATGACACAGGAGCCAGTGGATTTAGGGGCTATGTAGGAGGTAATAATGCTCTATTAAGGGGTTATTGTTACATTTGCTGGTCTGACCGCCGGCCACCCAACACGTTATACTTTTCTGTCAGGCCTTTTGCTCACAGGGTCATGATCAAAACCAGACTTGTGATCCCACAAACTAATAGAACGTGTGCATTCGAGCATTTATGTATTCCGAGGTATTTCATGTAAATTCAAGCTGTTTAAATTTTCCTGCATATTTTCTCTTGCCCAGAATACTTTGGATGTCTTGGCACGTCTAGCTGTGTTACTAAGGAGTCCAACGCTAGCCACTCAAAACACAGTGACTGATTGATCACATGCTGGTATTTCACCCACTGTTTCCGAAGCTGGTGTGAGGGAATCCTGCATGAACGGTGTGGCCGACAGATCACAGCTCGTGCCTTTGTCCTGACACACGGCAGACAGGCCGTCTACACGTGTCCCGCACACATGTGCTCCTCCAAGATGTGCAGGACCGCTCCATTTTGTATTTATTTTGTTTTAAAATATTTTTAAAAAGTAACTCCCCCACACACACATACATACATGTAAGCATAAATACAGAATATGGGTGTTTGTGTGTGTGTGTGTGTGTGTGTGTGTGTGTGTGTGTGTTCTGGCTGATTGGACCAACATGTGTTCTGGAGCTAATTAGCTGATTGTATTAGCTCTGTGTTTAAAGGGGAAGAATGAAATGTCTATTCAATTGGAAAGACCAATGGGGAAGGTATGTCTAGGTATTGAGTGTGTGTCACTCCGATTGAGTAAATCTGTTTTTCTTTCAATGAACTCAGGTTCATACCAAGATTACGTAACCTGTGTAAACACATGGGTGTTGTTGCTCTGTCAGAAGTCAGAAAAATTTACACGACCATTGTGTGTGTGTGATTAGGATAAAGATTGCCATGGAGACAAATAGAAGTCGTTCTAAGGCCATAATTTATTTATGTATGTATCATTTAGGCTTTGATCTCTTTCTTCCAAATGATTTACATAATATGTTATGAGTTACAGTTTCTGATTTATTACTTTCCTTTTTTTGCTATTATTTTGCAGGTCATTTATTTCCCATTCCACTGTCACTCAGTGAGTATAAGACAGACTTGTTGCAGATGTACACAGGTGTGGCGTGTGCACTAATGGGGACAGCTCTGATGGAGTTAGCACAGGCCTCATCCCTCGGACGGGACGCTTGACCAAAAAGTAAGAAAAGCTGGATGCATTAAAACACTGCTGTGGGGACTCTGGGGTTTTGCTTGAAGAGCCCAGTGAACCCAGTGAAACCAGCGTAAATCCTGCTGCCGAAAAAACTCTGAAACCTCTCCGTCATTGGAGAGTGCGGTGGTGGTGGGGGGCGGTGTTATCGGTGTGCAATCTCTTGGCTAAAACACGCTTCGTGCCACACAGCCTTCGGTTTGCTCGACGCCTGTTTATGTGTCACAGACCCATCACGGGTAACAGAGGATTAAAAAAACAAAACCAAGAAAAAAAAAACAAACCAACAACAACAACCGGTTGCTGGGAAATAAATTCAAATAATACAATTACAGCATGACAGGCTTGCATTACTACATGACTGGAACACAGCGATCTGATAGAGCTGACAGCCGTCTGTCATCTGTGAAGCAATGCCTCCTTTGCCCAGGTACTCTCTGAACTGAAACGGCAGCTGCCTGAGATGATGATGTCAGGACTCACACGACTCACCCAACCTGCAGCACCGCCAGACCAGGACACTCTGTGCAGCAGGGAGCACGGAGACATTTGAGACATGTCCGCCGGCCATTGTGGTGGTTTTAGTTGGCAGAATGAAAAATCTTCCGTTATTGAAGTGGTGAAAGTGGTTGCATCACTGTGAATATTGCAACTGTACAAATGACAGCAGGGTTGACCAAGCTGCTACATCAGGCAGCTGATATAGCAGGTCTGTAGACGTTGTGCATTAAATTAAATCTCAAAGTAACCATTTGTACTTGATCTATATCCAGATGGTGCAAGCAATCCCACAAAATTGAATGTTTTGTGGGTTTTGAAAGGTTTTTAATTAACCTGAAGGAAGCTGAGTTCTGCTAGGTTCTGTAGAATTCTGTTGGGTTCTGAAGGGTTCCTGTTTATTCAAATT
>NW_027506927.1:546944-591944 GCF_052324685.1 Brachyhypopomus gauderio | reverse complement strand
CTAAACAAAAAATCAAATCTTAATAAACAACAACAACAATAATAATAATAAGACATAGTTCAGCTGGTCAGAATGCTCCCTGAGGAACCGTACAGTGCTCCCGTACAGTGCTGGGTTTAAAGAGTGTGTGTGCGGGTGTGTGTGCACGTGTTGGTGATGTTTTGCAGCTGGTCATTCCTCACACCTTTGAGTTTCGTAATCATGTTTCAGCAAAATGATCAGTCAAAGAAAACAAGACCAAACTAGTTATATTCTGATAGATACTATTTGCACAAAGGAGTGTCATTACAAAATCTCTAAATGAGTGTTTGGCATGAAACTATTTTTAGTAATGTTTAGTAGAATACTTTTGCTTTTACATAATTATTTCATTAAGTAATAGTTAAGACCTTCTTGAAAAGCAACCATTATAGTCCTATGAATTTTTTTTTTCTGTTTTGCAAATAACCCATAATGTAAACCGAGAAAAAGTAATGCCTGAATATAAGATATTTGAATAAATCCACCTTAAGTTAATGATATGACAAATTATTACAATACCGTTTCTTATTTGAGTTGGTGCTAATTTAATATCTGAAGTGAATACATTTTTGGATTGGTCATTAACTCTTTCCTTATGCTGTTAGGGTTTTTTTTTTTTTAGATGTTTAGATCAAATTATATTTTTCAGCATTTCTCTTCCCCTCTCTCTAGCCCTTTCACTCTCTTTCTCTTCAACCCTCTCCCTCCTTCTCTCTCTCTTTCTCTCTCTAAGAGGGCTACCATCAGGCATGGCATGGGGCTGGTGTGACCTAATAGCTATAAAATGCCAAATTAAACTTATGGACGACAATTGCCACATAGCCTTGGCAATGGACTCTAATGCATCATTGTTATGGAATGATGAGGTCATAGACAGAGTACCCGTCTGTCCCTGCTGTGCACTCATAACTGGGCCAAAAATTATTAGCTGATATTTATGCTTTGTGATGTCATGTCTGTGTGGTTCCTGATGGCCGCCCCTCCCCCTTTCACTGTTTTTAACACAATGCTACTGTATTTTTACATTACGGAGTTCCATGAAATGACACCGGATGTGTTCCACTCCGATCTTTACACTGTAGTTATTCAGTTTTGGACAAAGCAGCAGTCACACACACGACAAACTGTGATGGCAGTGAGAAAACAGGCTGCTTGATTGACTTGGAATGGAAGGTGATAGTAGAGTGAACTTTAACTGAAATGCGGACCACAGTTTTTTTTTTTTTTGTAATTAATGACAAACAAAGCACAAACTCGCTGTGAACTGGAAAACTGTCAAACCATTGTCAGGCGTATAATCAGAGCAAAGCATATTACCATGATTATATATGTGCAAAAATAACTCAGCAATAATTCACCTAAGATAATTACACCATTACATACCAGAGTAGCTGCACCATATTCAAAACAAATCTCTTATTTTCTTTCTCCACTTATTTTAGATGTAATAATCTGGTCTGATGCCTAAATTGGGAATGAAAAATCTACGTATACTATTTCATGAAGCTTTTTGCTGTTTGGCAGGTATTAATTAAGAGGAGAGACAGTAAATCTGTCGTGACTGAGCTGGTCTCCTTCACCTAGTCAATGTGGCAACTTTCATTAAAATGCACTGGTATGTTTTATCCCTCTGTTTATGGAATTCCTTTGAGTGGTATCATAGAAGCACATTTTTACGTTTGAAGAAGACAAAAGCATATCTCTTCTACTCTCTCTCGCTCCCCTTCCGTCTCTGTCAGCCTTCACACACACACACACACACACACACACTCACACATCTAATCTTCAAATCATTCTATCAGCGCTTTGTACCACTCTTTCAATGTAATACCCCCCCCTGCTGTTTAAAATAATCACCACCTCTTCTTCAGAAGGTGTTTACTGAAGGTGACTGCCTCCTTTCTGCAATAATGTAATACACATTACTGAAATTACACATATGCTTAAAATGGCAAAAATAGAAAATAGGTGAAAGAGGAAATGAGATCTGTGTTAATATTCATTACCGTCACACTTAATTGGATCCTAACAATGGCTCGTTTTGTTTAAGGAGCAAATGGCAGATAAATGTCTAAACATTTATCCCTTCAGCCTTTCTAAACCAAACACTGTAATCTTCATCTACAGTGTCTGCATTAAAGGGTCTGTGTATGAAAAATGAAACAAAATGACCCATCTGTGGTGATGGTTTTAGGTTCTGACCTCAGTAAACTAAACAGATGGAGGATGAGAACCTTGGTAAAATTAACATGCCTTTATATCAGAACGGGTTGCCTGACAATGCTGAAATCCCTCCCTTGGGTGATTTTTTTTCAACTCCATTGTTCTTTATATTCTCTCTCAATCTCTCTCTCTCTCACTCTCTCTGTCTCACTCTCTCTCTCACACTCCCTCTCTCCATATCAGTGACAGAGGGACCATCGGCGTATCCGTTGCCGCAGCGTCCACGGCGGGCTCCGTCGCCGTGGCGTCGCGGGACATTCTTTCCCACAGGCGGGCACATAGTTGCCGGCTCTGCTCATGTGCTGTGTGCCGGCGGCTTGCCGACAGGCGCGGGACACTTCAAAGGCCGGCCGCCCCCACAGCTGTGCGCTGTCAGCCCACTGCCCTGCTCCAGTTTGTAATCATTATTAAAGGGCTGACCCCAGAGGCATCTCTGCCGCTGTTCACACTACCCCCCCCCCCCCCCCCCCCCCCCCACCCTGCCCCACCGCACCCCACCTCCACACCCACCACACACTGGCACTGCCCTGCCGGGCCGGGTTCAGTGAAGTCCAGGATCCTCCCAACGATTGAGAGATGACTGTGTCTTGCTTTAACAATCTGTAAATATAAAAAGGCTGATATCGTCTCGGTGACTAAGAGAAGATTGTAATGCATATTACAGGCACTTACAGCTGGACAGCTATTATTATTCTTAAATAATTTTTCCTCATTTTAATATTTCAAGCCTTAATTCTTAATTGTCTTTTCATGCCTTTCTGGGTTGCTAGATCTCAGTAGTGTTGTAGAGCTTTTATTTTTCTTTGTTTGAATGTTTTTATTTTGATTCATTTATATGTGTTATTTTTATAATCTGTTTGTCTAATTTGTAAAGCACTTTGAGTGGCCACAGTAAATGAAATGTGTATATATACATACGTTTTCCTTGTTTTTCCTTAATGCCAATCTTCTTAACCTGTGCCCAGTAGCGCCGCCCTAGTGGAGAGTAGGGGGAAACGGGCACCTGAGACTTTTGTGCCTCACCTTACAGCATCCAGCCCCGTCCGTGCTGGAGCCTGCTGGGGCCCTACATGTCACTACAAATCAGGTCACTTGGTTTCAAGACTTCACGTTTACAGACAGAGTCATACTCACATTTTATGTAGTCTCTGTACTATGTACATACTAACCTGGCGTGGAAAAAGGTCATTTTAATTTTGTTATGATCAATTCTTAAGCGAACGCCAGGTCGTAGTGTTTACGACCATGCTGAGTTCATTTTATTACATTACACGTTTTTAGAGCTCAAGAGGCTCCGTTCCCTTTAAAGTTACCTTTACATAGTTTACTTTAGTGCTCTTTAGCCGTGCTGCACGCGGACAGGTGTGCTCCGTTAGCTCGTTAGTCCCGTGACGACGAAAATGGGCATTTAGTTTGTGACCTATATTAGGCCCTAGGAAACCCGAGCCTCCCTTATTACAACAAGACAATATGCTGCGGTCGCCGCCAGAGCTTTCACGCTCCTTTCGCTGTAGGCTTTGAAATGCTGAAGCTTTGGGAATAGAATGGCACCAGCGGATAGTTTCTTAACTACCATCCACACACAAACCAAACAAGTTAAAGCTCCTTAGCTACTGGGATTTTGCAGGGCTGTCTAGTGACACCGAGGCGCTGGACAGCCGGGTGACTGCAGCGTGATTGGGGTCCGTTGTAAACATGTCAGTAGTTACTGCGCTGCTGTCTTCTTCCGCAGCCGGGTTGAGTCACCGATAAGAAGTGCGTGCGTGGTGATTACAGAATCGTATATCGTCTGAATAACAATCATTAACGCACCTATTCTATCCAGCCCATCGGTAAACCGAGCAGCTGTCGTGCACGACTGCAGGGCACGCTACGGGCTATGGTTATTTTCCTCATTATCAGCGCATGCATCAGAGTGAAGTGACATTTTATTCTGGTGAAAAGGAAGAGTGGGTGTTGGTAGAATCGCAGTCCAGTAAACGGTGTCATTCTCACATCCAGGTGTGCTGGAGTGGGAACGCCTTCGTGTGACGTCTGATAACCTCTCATTACCCATTCCGTTATCCGCAGAGAATGTCCGCTGCACGGTGATTTTCTCGACCGTGTGATATAATGTCTTCCCTCGCGGTTTTTCATTTGGACACTGAGTCATCTCCGAACAAGCAGCACTATGTAAACATCTAATTTTACGGATAAAAAAATTAATGCATTTGCCAACTAAAACAATTGTTTTATTTACCAAAGAAGCTAAAAATGTGAATTTCTAGATAAAATATAGCGATACGTTTACAAATGCGAGGCCAGGACTACAGCACTATACATGGACGTAATTTTGATTTCAAAAGTGGGGGGGACATGGATTCGTCGCTATTTAAATATTTGGTTTTAACCGTAAAAACTGGGGGGGGACCAAAGCCGGCTTTTGAAAAAGTGGGGGGGACATGTCCCCCCCGTCCCCCCCCAAAATTACGTCCGTGGCACTATATCATGTTGCTGCCCACAGAAGAAAGTCCTCTATTTAAAGGCAGCAACCTGGTATGAAGTCTGATGAGACTTAAAATGGAACTACCCCATTCACACCGTCACAGAAAGTATGAGCTGCCACTCTGAGTATGTTTGTAATATTCCAGTTAGTAAGTAAGAAGTTAAGTGTCAGTCACCTGTACACGACTGATCCATAAAATATGCACGGTATGACATACATCAATATACCCATAAAAGCATAACATATGCATCAGTGCACAAATATGATCAACAAAACGTATGGAGTTCAAAACATGACCTGCTTTTGGAGACAGAAGGGGCAGACCTGGCATCTGATGGCAGACTGAATGTTGATGCTACAGGTGAAGGTCTTCCACCTTCGTTGGACAGCAGCTAGTCTGTGTTGGAGTCGCTCCAGTCGAGGGCTGAATTGTGTTGCTGAGGAAGCTTCATGGAAGACGCTGATATGTTCGTCAATCGAAGGCCTCGGGCGGGGGTGCTGTAAGTGTGTGCTGTCAAAATAACCCACGACAGCAAAATTATGATGTAGGTTTTTACAAGCGGCTGTGGGATCAACAGCCCTACTGCCTGAATACAGCACCACCCTTACAGAGACTCCTGTGTGTTTTTCTGTCTGATTAGGCTGTCCTAAAACAACCTGGATGTGTCCACAGGGAGACTATAGTGCTGGTCTGTGTATGATTGATCAGTGTAGTGCTTTTAGTGCAAGGTTGATTTGTGTATTGCTGGTTTATATAAGGGTGATCTGCAGTGGTGGTCTGTATAGGGCTGGTCTGTCTAGATCTGGTGTGTGTATAGCTGGTTTGCATAGAGCTAGTCTGTTTAGGGTTGGTCTGCAAAAATCTATATGTATGTCTCGTTTAGGCTTGGTCTGTGTGTGGCTGGTCTGATCAGGGTCTGTGTAGAACTGGTCTGTGTGTGGCTGGTCTTATCAGGGTCTGTGTAGAACTGGTCTGTGTGCGGCTGGTCTGATCAGGGTCTGTGTAGAACTGGTCTGTGTATGGCTGGTCTGATCAGGGTTTGTCTGTGCGTGGCTGGTATGATCAGGGTTTGTCTGTGTGTCTAGTCTGATTATGGTTTGTCTGTGTGTGGCTGATCTGATCAGGATTTGTCTGTGTGTGGCTGGTCTGATCATGGTTTGTCTGTGTGTGGCTGGTCTGATCATGGTTTGCCTGTGGCAAGAGATTAAATAACCTCACACTAGAAACACAATGATGCATTTTCAAATTCACGAATAACATAGCTTAAGTTGAGTTATAGCTTAAAACAGTGGACAATATTTCTGCTCCTAAAAATATTTCTGCTCCTGTGTGTGTGTGTGTGTGTTTGAATGTGTGAATGCACCAATGTCCAAAGTCAGCTGTGACATTTTTAAACAGATGGCCACACCCAGAGTGCTGAACTGTGCTGAACTTTTGTTGATTTGTTTGTCTTTGGTTTCTATACAATCGAATGCCTCTGTGTCTCTGGGGAGAAGAGGATAGTCATAATATACAGCGTGAAGGAGTGGTGAGAGGAGGATGTAGAGAGAGATGGAGATCACAGCATGCCAGAGCAAGAGAAAGAGAGAAGGGGTGAGGGAGAGGGAGAGAGAGAGAGAGTTGGAGGGTGTGAGCTGCACTCTGGGTGTGAGCTGCACTCTGGGTGTGAGCCACACTCTGGTTCTGGATGGCCCCAGCAGAACAAGCCACAGACACTTATCCAGCACCTTCACATTGGCCTTGACCCGTTGTGCAGTATAAAAAAATGCACACACGCACAAGCAGACACACGTGCGCGCGCACACACACACACGGGCATTAGCACACATAGACACACACACACATGCACACACACAGTGATATCAGCTTCAGCATTCTGACAGACTGCACGTAATTTAATCAAGACTTTGTGACAGCTATTCTTTGAAGTGAGTGCAGTAAAAATACACTCCTCACACACACACACACACACACACACACACACACACACACACACACACACAGAGATGACTTTTACTGAGTTACACATGCCAAAGCTTTGAGTCATTCAGTACATTTAAATAAATTCTTAAAGGACCTTTTATTGGCTATATTACTAAGCTCAGTTACATTTACTCTGATCATAATAATAAACTGTCTCGATGCTATTTGTAAATTGCAAATTACACACTAAAAAGTTGTGATTTTACAGCAGGATAATCAGAATGCTTTGAAAGGCCCTTTTTAAATTGTCTGAATATACTGAGCATTACATTTACATTTAAATTAACATTTACATTACTTTTCTATGAACACTATTTAGCATTTTACAGAAGAGAAAATAAAACAATAAAATTTTAATATTCAACAGTGATGATAGAAAGAGTGTGTGTGTGTGTGTGTGTGTGTGTGTGTTTACAAGTATACAAAGTTTGCGGAGAAGTTTCCAGAGGTCCTTCATCAGCTGTTTGAGCAAAGTGCTTCTAAGTGCTTGAAGGACGTTGCTTGCATAGCCGATGAAGGATGATTATAATAGTTGTTGTGTTTGTGGAAATTGAGCAAATTTTATATTAAAAATCAAAATTAGCATACTTAGGCAAATTCTTTGTTTTGTATTAAATAAGGCAAAATAAAAGCTCTTCAAAGGACTGACTGAATCTGTGTACTATTTGGTACAAATCTAGGATCTCATCATTACCAATACATTACTAGCTACTTATATCAGAGGAAGCCCCACTGATTAATAGCCATTTCATTCCAAAGAAAAACACAGGCAGTATTGTACAAGCTGGGGCCTGATGGTGGCTTCATGAAGATTTCCCCTATAAAATCCCCAGCAGGAAGAATCATGCCACGATAATGTTTTATTCTCTGCGTAATCAGGCTCTGCGGCAGGATTAACCCATGAGCCGCAAGATTGTTCACCGGCGTGAGATCGTAGCTCCAGACCTCGAGATTCAGGGGCTCAGAGGAACTGAATCACATCAATGCGAACAACAAGCAGACGCGAGCAACGTTTGCGCCATGCTCGTTAAGAGAAGAAGTTCTAGGCTTCGCTTGCGCGAAGTGTTTCCCCTATGGGCTGATTACCCAGAATGTGGCTGTCTGCTTTTTCAAGACCCCACTTATCGGTTAAGCTGTGGGCCGTCGGGCTCTGTGAGGCAGGTTTTATACAACCCCTGGCACATGTGCCCAAGTGGTTAGATCTCAGCTATATTATAAGGCAGATATGCGTTCCCCATTATGCTCGGAGAGGGAATGCCCTGCATAGCATTCGCTAAGTGTCTCTCAATTGTCTTTGGGAAGCGTGGCTTTTAATGACGCTCTAATTAGAATCATAAATCAAGCTTGCTCCATCAGCGGCAGCTAAGACAGGCCCTCTCTCGCCTCTGTCCACCCCCTCCTGCTTGCCAACAGCTGTTGCTTGATCTGCCCCCCCACTGGCCCCCTGACACCACCCTGCCCAAGAAATCGCTTTTGACGCCATCCATCAAAACGCCGTTAGGATCGCTGCGCCGCCCACCGGCGTGCGCTCACCCCATGCCGGCCGTGATGACCTCGGCCATCGCTGCTATGAGCTGTCGGCGTGGTGTGGTCAGGCACCCTCTCCCCACACACACACACACACACACCCCAAAAGCCGCTTCTCTGTGTCATTCATCCTGCCACTTACGCTGCTCCAGGCCACTGTCGGACATCCAGGCCCCGGGAAGCCTGTGCTAGCCGCGCTAAGGGCTTGGGTATCAAGGAAAGCGGGACGACGGCAACAACTGCGTGTCGAATTTAGCCCCCCATTTATCGGGAGCCAGTAACAGGAGCTGCGGAGACAATGCCAGGACTCAACAAAGGCCCAGCGACGAAGGCTTTGGGGGCGGCTATTGTTTTTCAGCCTAATTGGCCCTCACTCGTGCCTCTGAAACCCCCCCCCCCCCTCGCCTCACGTCCTCCTGGGGAAGAGTGTCCACCTCTAAAAGTGGCGTCCCACATCCCGCAGCCTAGGGTTGTATAAGACGGCCTTACAAGTCCATGGCATTCGGGGGGAGGTGGGTCGCCGGTGTGCCGGTCCCCCCCCTCCTGGACCCGTCCCGGTGATCAGTGTGGACTCGTTTGGTATGCCGGAGACGTTATGCCCACTCCACTTAATCTTTATCGCTCGCTGCCCGGTTTGTTGCCCAGTTCAGATGGTTTGGCACAAGATGGACACAAACTCGCTGCTCAGGAATTCCACAGACTTGCCAAGCACAAGCATCCAGATCATTAATGTATTTATAATACAATTATGTAGAAGACGTGAACAATGTCAGTTAGTTGGTCTATTTAAAGACATGTTTTCTTAATGACAGTGATACTGACCATTTATAAACCAGTGATCATAAAATTACTAATTATAAATGTAATGTTATCTTTTATTCAAACAGCAAGCCAGTAAGTTTGAAAGCACAGAGCTATGGAAGTTCGCCAGATGCCAACTAAGTGTTCTTACTATTAACTCAGGAGTAATAGTAACCATGGAGTATGCACATGACACACGTGACCACAAAAGACTTTAACTCAAAAAATCCATCTGTCTGTTTCTGCTACCTTTTCTCCCTGGGCAGATTTATCATTCATCCTAGTCGCTGATTGAAACCTTCAACACGTGTAACCACCCCATTGAGTGGGAAAAGCAAGAGTTCCACCCAGGTCGTTATGGAAACAACCTCTAATCTTTGGGCATTAACCTCTGACCCCTGACAGGTGGAACGGGTGTCTCTGGAGCAGTACAGCTGAGAGGGAGGGGTGTCATCGTACCCGCTCTGCCATGGGGGAAAATATTATGGTTTGTTGGAGGTTGAGTTTTGCAAAGGACTGATGGTGCTCCCTGTGGGGTCTGATAAACATGTACCAGCGTAGGAATGTCAGAGGTCACACACAGAGAGCACGTCTGCAGCAGAGCTGAGAGCAGACGGCCGGGGTCAGTAGGCCAGACGAGATCGGACAAACAGACAAACAAAAAGAAACTGGATCAGCTCCATTCAGAACTGGGCAAAAGATCTCGGACAATCTGAAAAATGCTTTTCATCTGAAAGAGTACGAAGAACCAGAGTCCAAACAGTGACTGCAGCCATCTTTTAGACCGGCGTCGTCTTCCACGGGGTGACCGTGTCCCAGGATGGCACTGCTACAAGTGATCGTGCCCGAATGAGTACTGGTATTGGTACTAAAAAGATGGCATCTACACTGAGAGCTGAGTGTTCACATCTGGTATCGACCCACTCACCCCTCCAATACAACAAATGTCATCTCCATTATTGCACAGTCAGGAAATGGTCATGACAATGAGACACTAAGAGATGGAGAATGTTATACACCAGAATATGTGTTTTGGCGAGGGTGGCGTTCTGTTGGAATATGGCGACTGAAGAGGGAGTACAGTAATCTGGCTTCCTCACTCAGTTTGCATTATAATTAAACTGTAAACCGGATTATATCATCTGACCATAGCAAGACGTAATCTACAAAAAATTCCAACAACAAAGCACTCAGTGTCAGTGAAAGCAAATAAAAGCATAGATCGCACCACATAAATCTCACAAATGCACTCATGAGTAAAAAAAAATACCCAAAAGGATCTCAGTTCACCTGATTAAATAAAATACAATTAAATAAAAGTAATGAAAAAGAAGACAGAGAAAAACATGTGAGCCGTGTTAAATTGTAACATAATACTGTGATATCATCACCAGGGCCGGAGTGGGCCCCTTTTTCAGGCCGGGAGTTTCATGCCCTAATCCGGCCCAAAATTATTTGGGGAGGGGCGGTGGGTCGCCCCTCCCAATCAGCCCAAACTAGAGACTGACATGAGCCGGCCCATCAGGAATCCTCCCAGATCTCCTGATTAGCCACTCCGGCTCTGATCATCACCATAATCATTATCATATATATATATATATATATATATATATATATTTGTGGTGGGACTTTAACGCTTTAATTTCGATTAATTAATTACAGGAAAATTAACGAACTAAAAAAATTAACGCATTTTAACCCATTTAACGCATGAGTCACTTTTGCACCGTGGAATGTTTCTCAGTGCACAAGTTCCAGACATACAGATTATATGGACACACAATAAGATGAGCATGATGGAGATGACTGAAGAGGCTACGCTGGTGGATGGGAAATTTTAATATAAGAAACTTCCAGATGGAAGTACAAACAAAAATAGTGTTATTTGCACTTTATGTAGGAAGGAGTTCGCTTATCACAGGAGCACTTCCACCCTTCGTTACCACCTCAACGCAAAACATGTTGGGGCTAACGCGCAGGTCAGTAATGATAACTTAGCTGATAAATGTATTCCTAGTATGAGCAACGTTGTCTTTCGCAGAGGTTCGCGCGAGGTGTGCAGAGTCAGAAGACAATGTCGAAGAAAATCCAGCAGCTGTATGATGAGGAAAGGGAAGTAAAACAGGTTATTGTGAAGAGCGCCACAAATGTGGCTCTGACTTAGGATCACTGGACCTCTGTTAACAAGAATTATCTTGGTGTGACAGCTCATATTATAGATGATGAATGGAAGATCCAGTCATTTGCTTTGAGCATGCAGAAGACCACTTCTAGGCACTATGGAGATGTCTGTGGAAGAGGCCTGGGAAATTAAAGAATTTAAAGTCTTAAAGAATTAAAGTCTACCATCTAAAATGGTATTAAAAAACATCTTGTTTTACTTCACTTCTTCTTATTCTTCCAATATCCTGAGCAAAACTCAGAATTTCCAGTGTTCTGAAAACTGATGGCTCTGTTTTCTGCACTCATATATTGGTTTATGTAGTAGACTGGTGGAAAAATAAACAGGATGTTGAAGTTTATGCTTATGTTCATTGATTCATTCATCATTCAAACTTAAATTAATATTTATCATGTTAAATATTGAAATGCGATTAATTTAGATTAATTAATTACAAAGCTTGTAATTAATTCGATTAATTTTTTTATTGCGTCTATATATATATATATTAGTGGTATATATATATATATATATATATATATATATATATATATATATATATATATATATATATATATATATATATATATATATATACACGATTACCAAAATGAATTACATTTTAATGAACTTAATTTAATGTTCATTTAAAGCAATAAAGTTGCCTTTTTTATATCCTGACTACGTAACAGCAATTTTTGTATTACGTCAGGTCCTACCAATGATGCTGAGACAGTGACAGTGATGAACCACGGCACCATTGGGGCTTAAGGCCTGCTCCAGGCTGAGTAGGACCAGATGCTGCATCATAACACTGCCAGCGTGAGCCGCCATGCCTTGAACACCCCCAACCTCTGCCCCCACCTCCACCACCAACCCCCAGCCCCTCCTGACCTGAACCTGGCACCACGCCGCAGCTCACCAAATGCTCCCGGGCGCAGCTGCCGCCCTCGGCTGCTCCGTGTCCCGGGCTGGTTCTGGTCATGAGCTCAACCCTCAGCCGCGAGAGCTGCCGGGCCAGACGTAGACGGACCAGACGCAGTCAGCCCACCCATGTGCCGCACTTGACCTAGCGGTGCACACCTCAGGCCCGTGGAACAGTGGGGGACGTGTTTATGGTTCAGGGCTGTAAAAGACAAGAGTTCTCTGGTTTCACACTACAGGCGCTGGCCTGCCATTAGGGCTGAAGACACCTTAACCTCTCATACCACACCCTCCATCCCACTGTGTCACTGGGACCAGAATCAGTCCTGAACTGGAATCATAAAATGGTGTGTTCAGCAATACTCAAAACTCCCTTTCTGAGGTTCGGTGAACTAAAAAAGTTAATTTGAGCTAAAACAACAAATCAACAAATCATTTCACAGTTTAAACAGAAGCATGTATATTTCAACTTTAAATGTATTTAGGTAATTGTATTACCTATGTGAAGAGTTTGTTTTCCATAGGCTACATAGATTAAATATTATATTAAATTTTATTTTGAAATCTAATATTGAAAGCCCTATCAGTCCATAGACTAATACTTCTAGTTTTACAACCAAATGTGTCTAAATGTTTAAAACAACATACCCATGTGCAAATCGGGCATCTTGAAATGAATATATTTTACATGTGTGTTTCAGTTTGACATAAATGCGCAAGCCCTTTAAACGTATGTTTAAGGGTCAGAGAGAGCGCATCACAGCCAAATAGCGCAATGTAGTGTGGAGCAAATCCCAGATGACTGATCCCTTAGTGCCATCTAGTGGGCACATCTCATAAACGCATTCGATGACAACAGTCTTCCAAATGGTTTCTGGGGAGGAGAAAGGCCTTTTCAGAAACTTGCTCGATGGAAACCGATACCTCGGATCTTCCGGGAGGCCGCGATGGACCCATTTGTCAACGTGAAGCTTGGCCCACGCCATTTGGCCTCTCTCTTCTAACTTCAGGCTTCAGCACCGCCCTCCGGGATGGAGGCTAATTAGCCCACTTACGGCCCACAAAGTAAGTCTGTCATCCGTGGGCTATTGAGAAGTGCAGCGCCAGTCCCTTCGCTATTTCCAGCTGCGTGGCGTCATTCATAACGCTTACGCTCTCCGAGGTCACCCTCCAGCTGCGTGCGACACAGCGCCCCCTGGCGTACCTACAAGACACCCAGGACAGGAGGGATGTTACTGTAAGCTTCTGTGCAGGTGAGATTTTGCCATCGCTTGTGGTGGTGTGGTCAGACAACCAGTTCACCCAAATCCTGCACATGCCCAGTCTGAGAGAGAGAGAGAGAGAGAGAGAGAGAGAGAGAGAGAGAGAGATAGTTAGATAGATAGATAGACAGACAGACACACAGGCACAGAGCCGGAGTGGATAATCTGGAGATTTATTTTGAAGATTTATTTATTTGAGAATAATTTTGGGCCGGATTTGCGCATGAAACTCCCGGGCTGAAAAAGTGGCCCACTCCGGCCCTGGACAGACAGATAGATAGACTTCACTTACAAATATGCGAACTCGAATAATCTCATAATTAAGTTAATAATTGTATTGACTTTAGTTAGTCCCTGTTCAAAAAATTAATTAATTTTCAAAGTTCACCAGTTTAGAAAAAATGCATACTGATTATGCTAATGTGTGAAATTACTTCCAAGTGCAGGTACTTGCCGTCATGATGAAATGTATTTTTACCTTTTAAATGCAGTATCTCTGATGTTGGGTAAACAATGGCAAATGTACTCGGTTTCTCAGTTTGAATAGTTCAACCTTTGCTTTCAATAATTTCCCGTGAACACGGGAAAAGCAGGATAAACAGAACAGATAGGGGATTCTTTGCTCCTATAAATATCCACAGGTCAAAACTCTCTCAAAATATGGATCATAAACACATCCGAAGCTTAGGAAAAAGCGTTCGTAGGCCTACTGTTCACAGACTTGATATCGGTTGCCTCCCAAGCCCACAGACACCTGCGCTCTTGACATGCGCGCTACGGGGAAGGAACACACACCTCCGCAGCGAAGCGCTCCAAGCGCCGCTCCGTTTGACACGCTTCAACCTCAGTGTATTACTCACGAGGCGAAAACCCTGCCGCGCGCCCTGCGAAACATAAACAAGGTTCCTTTGAACAATTCAGTTGTTGCACAGGCAAGGAGCAAATGCAGTTTCTCGCGGCACAGCGATCATTAGGGCGCCGCTTAATGCGGAGCTAATCTTTCCCGCGCGCCGTCGACCGCGCATTTGTAATTACTGTAAACAGATGCTCGACGCTCGCACCTGAGTCGCTTAATTACAAATGCACACCTCAAAGACCAACTAATGCACCATTATAGTCTAATATATTTTTGCTCTTCGTCCCTCGAAGCATTTATTAAAGCCCGAAAGCATGCAGTTAAACGCAATTAGGACATTTAGGGCTTTGTAATACTGTTTGTAAACAGCATTTCTGAAGCTTTTGTGCCAGGTTTCTAACAATAGTTTGCACACGCTTTCCAAGTTTTATTACAAGAGCACAGCGACGAGAGATCAGAAAGTTTCCGTGAAGGCCATTTAAAAAGTAACACGACAGTGTGCTTTAGGAACAGATCAGATTGCAGTTAGACAACAAAAATGTTTGTCGCGTCTCACAGAAACAGTCGTAGAGGTGTCTGCATCATCGTTTCGTGCCTTTTCTTGCATCCGCTCACGCGCTTTCTTTCACTGCTTTGTGAAATCAGCGTTGCCGCGAAGACAAACGGAGGTCCGCGCGAAGCATGCCCAAATCGTCGCCGAGCTTTGAGGCAGATGAAAGGCTGATCAACGGGTATGCAGCGCGGAATCGCTAATGGCAGGCCTGGCTCACCGATCTGACGGAAGGAGCGCCTCTTTCATGCAACGACAACACGAGGTAAAACGCAAGACTTCACGTGCGCGCGCGACGCCTGCAGCGTGACTGAAGCTGCCGGGAATAAAGGCGCTGGCAGCGGCGCACGAGACACTCACTCACGTGCGGCTGTGCTCTAAAATGGTGTTCTTCCTGATTTTGCCTCCTCGGAGCAGTGCGTGTTTATGATAGTAGCGACGCTTTGATTGCAAACGACGGTTAAAATCTTCTAAAGGCATTTCCAAATTTAGAAAACCTTTTAGATAGTATTTTAAAATTCTAGATCTTATATAAAATACCGCTATTGATATACTCGTATGTACGTGCACATATTCAATTTCAAACCTCCGTTTTTGAATGAATAACACATCAATATAAGCAACACACGAGTGTCTATTTTTTGTAATTCAGTAAAGAGCTCAGGACATAAATGTAGGCTCTAGAAAGCTGCTTAGATTAAACTGAGCTAAGCAATCGGCGGAATAAATTCACATTTGTTAAAGTCACAGGCAAATAAATGACGACCTGCGATGACCAGTGGATCTAAAACAGCAAAGGCGCTTGGAGAAGACGGCTGGCCAATTCCACGTGTTTATAGTTTTAGAAAGTGATTGAAAACAATAAAGTCCATTTTAGTCACAGTAAATCAGTAGAATATATACAACATTGGAAAATACTAATCAGAAACAGAAACCTTCCTTTAAGCGCGAATACAGAATTATAGCGGAGCGTCTTTCAAAGCTGTGTGGCAGTCTCCGGGAAAGTTCGCTAAGTGACCAGTAGATGGCACTGTAGACACGCGGGCTTGTATGGGCTTCCACTATGAACTACGGACGGGCCTCCAAGCGGCAAATTTGGAAGAGGAAACGAGAAGGTCGTTGTGTGAGGATAGTAAATTAAAACGAGGAGGACTGTAGTAATTGAAAGTAATGGGGTTCCAGGGAGTTTTTTGATCATTGACTGAGACTGGTATAAATACCCTGGAGTTGGGACTATGTCTTAAAACTGGCCCGTGATGACGTTTGATATGGCTCTCTAGTAAACAGGGATTTAGACATTTTAATAAAAGTGTCCAGCCTCATGCTTTCCACAAAAACACCAAATCGATCACTTCCCCAAATCTCTCCCTCTCTGACCACTGACGCCCTGACACACCTGTCCGCTTTATTCTTAAGAGCGTACGCTAGGCTGCAAATCTAATGGAAAATAAATTTAAGTCGAAGATAAGTCGGACTCTGGGTGATGAGTATTCCGTGAGAAAATGCTCAACTGCGTATTTCGTCGGGGGAAATAAATAACAAACCCGTTTCTTTTAGTTGCCTTCGGCAAGTACGCACTAAGAGTAATATTCTAAGGAGGAAACCATGGTGGTGGAAGTATAGGCTACATCCTGTGTTCGGGGCACTTCAATGAATTAATTGTAAAATCACAGTCTACATTAGTTTTCACCGAGTAGATGAAGTTGAGATTTTATTGCAATATATCGATGGGGAATTAGTGTAAAGCATCGGAACTTTTATGCCGATTACCGACAGACGTTTGCTGATGTTTGTCGAGACAATAGTAGCCTATATGCCAACATGACATTATAGTAATTTGTTAGCCCAATGTTTATTGTTATAAAATGGCAACACTATAAAGTAACGTGCATTCTCTGTTGTCGTACAAAAAGGTCAGTTATTGAAACTGCAATGAACATTTTAAAATGCATTACACCAGTATTGGATGTACTCTACTGGTACAGCCCCTTTAATGTGAGTTTTAAGCACTGCGGGACTTCACCTCAAAGTAAAACTGCCAGTCCTGATCTAAACTGAATTACATTTTCGATGAATCCAAAATCAGCGTTCTCCAACAGCAACACAAGATCCGGAGTGAGTTTTGACCAGTTTTGCACATGAAACGAAGCATGAATCAGATGACATGGAAAATGTGGATGCACAGAAAGACTCACAGCTGTTTCTGCTGAAAAAAGAGTGACGCAAAAGTGGAAATGGAAGTCTGGATAATTGTACATACACCAGAGCCACTCGAGAAGCCTGAACTAACGAGATTTATCACACATCTGCTATGCTTTTAAGAACCGACAGATTAATTATCAAAGTGCGCATTCACGCATCTTACATTTCCTTTGTCACGATGGTAAATAGCTCATCACAGCAGCGCTCACCGTCAGCTCCCATACGTCGAACCAGTTAAAACGATTTTATTGCTGGAATAAAATTCATTTGCTCAAGACTGTACAGAAGGCGCTTGGGCATTGTTGGTTTTGTAAGCGCGTAAAAGGCCTTAGTGCTTTATTAGTGACATACCCCTCCCCGAATGTGCTGTTTGCCTCGGATTGATAAAAAAAACTGCTGCGTATGTGCAAAATTCGTCATTCACCAGCGACCCTGTGTTCTCTGACAAGCTCATACAAAGGACGTGCGGGAAAGGGAGAGCGAGGAATGCAAAAGAAATGCTTAACAAAACATTTCAGGAGGCTGCCGTCGTGTCGGATGTGACGGGACTTGCTGATTTCTAAACGGTTTTACAGCGGTTATTTGTTGCACAACGAGGCGTGCTTTGTTTCGCGATGCGCCCGTCTCAAGTTGGATCCGCTTCCTCTGCGTCGGTTACACAATGAGCCGCACGTCCCTGATTGAAAAGATTCATTTCTTGCATTTTGTACCCAATTATTGCGCTTGCGCAACGGCTTCTGGTACCTCATGTGTCAATTGAAGGATCGAAGAGGCACCAGAATAAAACAAACATGTTCGTGGACAGCCAGGATGGGAACACCCACGTTAAACGTTTCCTTGACGTCAGACCGATGAGAGGCTATGACGAAGAGCGAAGAACTACACTTCCGTGAAACTGTCTCAGAAAAGATGAGATCTGCCCTGAGATGGTGAGATCTAGTCCTCTCCAGACATCTGCTCTGCTTGTGGTCGTATCTAATGCAATGTCAGTACGCTAGTCACTTACCAAAGAGAATAACACATGGTAAAGAATGAATGAATGTAAATTTTATATAGCACCTTTCAAGATACCTAAGGTCGCTTTACAATTTTAACATAGGTACAAGTCTTACACTTCCAATCACCTACTGGTGAGAAAAGGCAGCCAATTGCGCACAGCGTACTGTCTACCGGAAACAACAGCCCCTGGGGGACTGAATGGGGTGCAGGAAGGGGAGAGAGGACAGACCCTAATGACAGAGCACCATCCACCACTGGGCATACAAGCACACACACATTCATGCACACACACTCAGACAACTGTTTTTATTGAACAAGAAGAGACACACAGTCACACACTCAGGGAGAATTTGTCTGGGGCTGCCAATTTTCCTAACCTCCATGTTTTTGGTCTATAGAACTATAACAATACCTTTGATTTTTCAAGAGAGAAGGTTTGTTGTCGAGAATAAACCTCTCAAGGAAAAGGACGTTGATTGCACATGCGATGGCGTTATACATAAAGGCAAAACACTTATGTAGAAATCGAGGCAACAGATGGAATGACATTTCTAGCATGGCTAGTTTGGATTATTTTACACTGATTTCAAAGATGATGAGATTCTATGAGTCCATGATCTGTGTTTGAAGCACAATTAGGGAGGTGGTGGGACCAGAACCACGAACATCTCACCAGTGTGGTGCCTCTGTCTGTTTATCATAACACATTCTGGATTCTGTGTGTGTAGATCCATATTTACAGGGTAGGGAACAATGTAATGGAGAAAAAGCAGCCACTGCTTTGGTTTTCTCATCCCATTTGGACAAGTTGATGGCCTGTGATCATTTCAGCAAGCTTGCTGTTGTAGGGGGAACGTGGTTCAAATAAGACAGAGCCTGGTTCGCAGTCCCCCCTTTTCTTTTTGTTTAGTTTGCTCTTAGACTTTTGTTTTAAGATTGTTTAGACTTCAAAGAAAAGCTGGGCTTTGATCAGCGTCTGCTGCCTGTCGTGATCACTGCTTAAGAGCAGAAGCGGAGAGGCGCCAGGGTGACTGCGACAGACCCACGCCGGCAGACGCAAAGTCTCCCGCTTCCAAGCCGCTGACTGGACGGCCATCCCTGTCTCCCGGACGAGCGGTGCTTCAGTTACCTTTAGAGAAGAGTGCATCTCCAGCTTCTGGAGCAAACAGTATGGTGCGCTGAATGCGCTGTGTTGTCCGCAGGTCCGCTCTTCTGTTTTATCTCCTGGAACAACCAGCAAGGAGAAGGTGAGTAACCACTTGACTCACGGGTTATTTGGCAAACAGCCAAAGAGGACTGCTTGGGTCATGGAGACATGGAGAAAATTAAAAAGACCCTGGAGAAGAACTGGATCATAGGAGTAATAAACTGCCCTCAGCCCGGAGGAGGAGGAGGAGGAGGAGGAAGACATCCTTAAGATGGCCTAATTCAGCTTCTCTCACCTGCATTCAGCTTCCAGCTATTCACCAGAAATGGGTTTCCAAGCTGGGTTTCCCTAAAGCATCAAAACACAGCAATGGTGTTTAGATGGTAGAGCAGGTATTGTACTGAACACTCTCTCAGTTAAGATGATCTTAACACTATGATGATTTTGGGAATCTGGGTCCTGTAGGGTCACTACTGCACAGAGTCTTGCCTCTTTCTTTCTTCTTCTGTCTCTCCATCTCACATACTACCTCACAAGCACATGTGTACACACACACACACACACACACACACACACACACACCTTCAAAGCCCAATTTACAGCTCTCTGTTCTTCCTCACCAAGCTTTTCACTGCCTCACTGGGTGACTGACGGCTTTCACAGGCTCCTACTGCACGCGCTCGGAAATCTTGATTTCAGAGTTCCACTTGCACATGTGCATTCTGCGGTCTGTTAAAATGCAAGCGAGGGAGGGGACGGGTGGGTGCGGTGAGGGGCGGCGACCAATGACGGGTGGGCGCGGTGGGGGGCGGCGTCCAATGACGGGTGGCGAGGATGCTTCGCTGATGCTTCCAGACTCTTCTCTCAGAGTGAAGTGCCAAGCTCAGAGACACTGCTGTGACACACTGCCATCTGCTCTTGGCTGCTTTGCTCTGACGCCGTTCATACACAGAGCCAGAGCTGAGAGAGAGAGAGAGAGAGAGAGAGAGAGAGAGAGAGAGAGAGAGAGAGAGCGAGCGAGAGGTAGTAAATAGAACAAATGAAGAAGACTCAGCAAAAGAGGCCATGGTCAAATGAGAGAAGGAGAGAGATTATACTGATATGTTGGAATGTAGGGGGGGGGGGGGTACAGAGCAGGGGCATCTGAGCAAAAAGCCATTTAGTGCTCCAGTGGAGGAATGTGCCCGTGCATCGAGGCAGTACGAACACTCGGCAAGACTGAACCTGGAGGGACCGGTCCCAGGCAGCAGCGAGCCGTTCCAAACAGGCGGATGAGGAAGATGAGGAGTGTGAGCAGACTGTGGTTAAGTCCCGAGTGCTGGCAGCAGGGAAGCTCCTGCCTCTTTTAGTTTGTTGTTGTTGCTGTTTTACTCAGAGCTATTTTTTTTAGCTTTTATGTATAGAGGTTCATGATATACAAACTCATGGATCTCAGATGGAGTCTGTGCACTTGCGGGTAGATGGTTTTGACATCCAGGCACCAGAAAAGGTTGGAAGTCCTGACCAGTTCTGATGACACACCGTCTAACACGGCCAGTGATATAATCAGGAAATAATCAGAAGGAACATTAGGACCAAGACTAACATCAGCGGCATTAATAGAGTTGACCTGGTCTAGTCTGTACAGGAGCACTCAGGAGCAGTGGATTATGGGTAGCTGTGCATGCTGGTGGCAGATGAGTTGTCCCGTCTGTCTCTACCTCTCTCTGCACTCATCCTCGCAACCGTACCGCACTGTTGTTCACCCCCCCACCCCAGCTCTCAGGTGTCTAGCTGTCTTTGTGCCTTTCATCCGTGAGTTCTGAGAGGGAACCGAGAGTCCCGTCTGGTGACTTTCCGCTAAGGAGAGTGAGATCACGAGGGAGAGTCCGTGTGGAGGGGACCTCTCTGAGAGAACGTTATGGCACGCGGACTCGTTTACATGCAAGGAGAGAGAGAGACTCAAGAGAAGCAGACGGCTAGTATTAGGCCGCTTCATCCTGAACAGAAGAACAAACAAAGCAAGGGCTTAAAAGCTGTGAAATGTATGAGGGGCATTTTTACAAGAGACAAAATCCATGAAACTAGGATGAACCTAATGTCAGCTCCTGTTGGGAAACTAGCGATCTCCCCAATGGTTTATTGTAGGAAGAATCGCAAGCCTGTTTTGAGCCATGTCTACGTATAACACACACTAAATGTCAGGCTGTATTATTTACACTGCCACACGGATACCAAAGGGCCCATTTCATCCACTTCCAAATGAACACAGCATTGTGTGACTTTTCTTCTCGTGTGTTCACTCATCTCTGTGCAGACCGGAGTGCGGAAGCGAAGCCCAGACGCCCAGCCCAGTCCAGCCGCGGGATTATGGGCGGAGTCATGCCAAAGACGTCCTCCTCACGGTTGATGGGAGAGTGTGGCGTGTCTGGTGTTCCCACCATGGGGTAGTAGGAGGCAGGGACGCCGTGTGCCTCTGACTCATAGCCTCTCTGCTGGTGGTGCCTCTACACACCCCGAGGAGCTGAGAGCGAGGGCTTCCACTTCACCTTCAATCCACTGTGTGTGTGTGTGTGTGTGTGTGTATGTGTGTGTGCATGTTTGTGTAAGTGTCAAATATCTCATATGGTTTCATTTTTCTTCTCCCAAAAGTGAAAGCCTCAAAGAATTGACCATAAAAAACCTCCCATGGGGTTATTTCTGCCTTTAATATCTTATCCCGCTAAGTTACAGGCAACAAGCATGCTCAGCAGACCAACAATCAGATACACACTTTCTCTTACACACACACACACACACACACACACACACACACACACACACACACACACACACACACACACACACACACACACACACACAACAAACAAACTGAAAAGCCCATTCTGTAAAAACAGAGCTGCAAATTCCCATTTGATATGTGAGTCTGTGGAAAAGGTCAGCGGCTAGAAGTGCATTGTGGGAAGATGCTGCAGAGGACTGAAACTAGCGAGTCCAGAACGCCTTTTCATAATCCCAGAGAAGTCTTGAATTATTCATTCAATTATATCACAGAGTGCCCTTCTTGCAAAATTAATATAAAACGGTGTATTGTTGGAGTTCATTGTTGCATAGAGAATGACAAAGGCCAGCCCGGACCAGCTCCTGGTGTATTTAATCTTTTCTTCAGCATCCTGTTCATCATATGCTATACGTAAAAAAACCCCAGAGTTTCTGTGGAGGCCTGACCATCACTTTCAGATCAACACACAGTCCTAAGGACTCCAGTGCAGTATTATCTGCAAGGCCTCTATTCAGGAGGGTAAACCCTTGTCTTCTTGGCCTCCAGTTCAGTTGTCCTGCGTCACAGTGACGCCATTCCCCATGATTCACTTCTCACAGCACACCGCCGCACGGCTGCGTGGCATAACGGCGCCTGCTGAGATGGTGTGAGTGGTATTAGCGGGCTGCCCGAGTTAAACGCCGAGCTCCAGGCCAGACTGTTAACTTGTCTGAGCAGAGATTGGACCACCAGCTAATCAGCGCTCTGAGGTCATGGATAAGTATCTTGTTCGGGCTCCGGCGCCTGGATCCAGCGCTTTGTGAACGGTTTTATACGGAGGGAACTGCCACCATCTCTCTCCTTCTCCTTATGTCTATGTTCCTTTCTTCCTCTCCTTCTGCGTACTTTTTTCATGCTGGAGCCAGATAGTACATTTGGTGAGGAACATATAAGGGGTTTGCCAGGCCAAAGGACCTTCACTTTATGCGTGAAGAACACCGTGAGCCCACTGAACATTCAGAATGGCTGTAGTCTCACGTATTATATGAATAAATTGAAGCATCACTGTACAACAGGACTATGATAGATGAGCACTTTGGTTATACTGATTCCAATCAAGAGGTAATGGAGTAAAACAACTGACATGGTGATACACACATATTTATATTTTGTTTTATTTGATTGCATTTGTTGTTTACTCTCGCATGATTTATGCGTCAGATGTGCACGGTGATACAAGTGCTTAGAATGCCGTTCAGAGCAGTGTGGCTGTTTATTGCAGAGTTGCGTGAATGTTAGGACGTGACACAAAATGACATGTCACTACGAGTATGAAACATCGTATTGTGTATGCGGCGCCCCCGCTGGATGCTTTAGGAACTTTTCTACGGCGCTGCTGGTGAACTTTCATCAGCTTGGCCCCTCGGACGACGAGCCTCAGACTACTGGCACTCCCCGTTTCTGCATGGCCTGAGACTTTGGACTGCATGGTTTGTTCTTTGACAGGTCCCTTTATGGACCTCTGTGGAGACGGGGTGTGCTGGAGGCAGACATCATCACGCTGTGCTAGTGAGAGATCACTGCTGTTGTGAGACACCCCCCCCCCCTCCTCCTGCTTCTACACGCATGTCTTTATTGCTAGTTCAGGGCAATAGAACCGTGTCCTATTAAGCGTGCTAGAGTCATGGTTGGAGACGCCAGCTTGTCTTTGCCCTGCAGTGAACAGTGGGGTCTCCGACCTTACTGAACCTTACTGGATCTTATTGGATCTTATTGGACCTTATTGGACCTTACTGGACCTTACTGGAACGTATTGCACCACAGTTAAAAGTCAAAGTCAAATTTATTTATATAGCGCTTTTCACAACACATGTTGTCACAAAGCAGCTTTACAATCATACGGGTCCAGAACCCTAATGAGCAAGCTAAAGGCGACAGTGGCGAGGAAAAACTCCCTATGATGGTGGGGAATAGGAAGAAACCTTGGGAGGACCAAGACTCAAAAGGGAACCCATCCTCCATTGGGCAGCCCGTTAAAAAAAATGGATTCCACTTTTAATTCCACTGGATTTGTCTAACAACTCTTTACTTTGACATGTGCAACAAGTGCATAGGTTGAGAGAGAAAATGTCAATGATAAGTTTTCGCTATCTAAATGAACTTGTGATTCACTTATGATCGCAAGAACGTGCATGCACAAACTCACATGAGCCCTTCTGAATGGTTACAGTATGGACGTTATGAATGTTACTGTTTAGGTTGGTGTCAGGTTTGATATCCAGAACTTACTGTGGCTTAATTCATTTGGAACCGAATGGAATCACGTTGATCCTACTCTCTCATCATTTATGAAATCATGCCCTTACTACAGTCCTACAGATTAAACATAGAAATGTTACAATTAATATTCAAGTTCCAAGTAAGTTCCAATATTTTAACTTGGGAGTATTTATGATTGCTAGACTCTTATTTTAACGAGGTAATAGCACTAATTCCATGAGTGGGCAGGTGTTTGTTTAATTGAACATAAAAGACATGATGAATTAGGCTGTGTGGAGTGGGCCATGTCCTCTGCTACTGATTACATTTACATAAATCTACGTTTAAAGGACAGGAACCTTGTCTGCATCCTTCTGCTTGCTGGGAGATCGAACACAGCTTGACCTCCTGAGTAAACACAGAAACCCACTGCTAATCTCTCCAAGACAAAACTGTTCTATCTAACCGGAAATCAAAGCGCTTGCTACAGATGAGTCAATGGACAAACCTTCTTACACATTTCACTAGAAAAAAACAGAAGAAAATCTTTTTTCTGAAACATAACCCTTTCCCAAAAGTATTTTAACTTATCAGTTAAAACACAAGAAGCAGTTTTGGCATAACTATACATGAATGCAAGAAACTTAAATATACCTCTTTTCTGATGCTGTAATCTACATACAACCTGCCCACATTATCAGACACTGTTATCTACATACAGCCTGCATACATCAGACACTGTGAAGGAGTAGAGAGACAATTATCACATCATGCCATATAGAATGTAACCCTAGAAACAGTCCATCATAGAAACGGTCCATTGTAGGTCAGCATCTAAAACCCCTCCAAACCCACACACACTTAGCTTAATGCTAGGAAATGCATTTATACTATTTATATTATTCCCATTTCATGTTTGTGCTTTAGCTGTTTGTCTTTTTTCAAAGCACTGTCTGCCACATTTATGTTTTTCCCCTTATATATTTATCACTATTCTTTCTATCTGTCCTTTTTCTCTTGTTTGTGTCCTGCCTCTTGAATGAATTCTAATGATTTATGAAGTCCTTCTAGCCCTGTGTGAGTCGATGGAGGAGGACCAGCTGAAAGGGAAGAGACAGTCCTGTGTTCATCGCACAGCAGAGCTAAAGTCTCCGTCTGCAGTGACTCTTCAGAGACACTTAGCTATAGTGTTGACATCCACACTGGTGCACAAAGTCTGCATACTTACATACTTACTAGACCATTTAAGTGAAAACCGCCCCATGTCTTATGGGGTTAATTATTTCCCTTCAACTACAATACATTGTAGTTGTCAGTTCTTAAAGCATCTTTCATCGGCACAGCCAGTGAACATGTCACCAATTAGCTGGAGAGCCAGGCCTGTGTTTCAGATTCATCATGAGAAGCGATTCAGCACTCTCCATTAGCTGACAGCTTGTTTTCAACTAAAACAAACACAAAACTCACCTTTTGCCAAAGTGGATCAATGTGGAGTGAACATCTCCCACAGACTCATGGGAACTGGAGTTCTGTCCACTCAGCCAAGGATGAGGACTCCTTTATAGTAGTGGGCTCCCTCAAGCATCTCTCAAGCATAGTGTCTGCTTCTGTCTAATGGAGGCAGGGCATGTATATGCCTCCTGCTGATATGCAACACACACACACACACACACACACACACACACACACACACACACACACACACACACACATACAAAAAGCTTTGTTATCTCAGACAAAGGTTACAATGAAGAATGAATTCAGCATTTTTCTGCTTCTCTCCTTTAATTAAAAAAAAAGTCTCGATTCTTCTTTCATATAAATGACTAAGATATATATATACACAGACACATATATATATATACAGACACATACACTTTGGTGGTTTTGAGCGCACATTCTGCGCACATTTTTGGCAGTTACCATTTATGACCCCTCCTCTCCGGCTCTGGAGTGCACAGACTCCCACGCAAATGTCAGGAGGGCAATGCAAATCTTATTAAAAGTGCTTGTGCTCCAGCAGGAAGCAGCATTAATTATGGCCTTGCTGCTAAGCCCTCTGCCAGGGTGAGTGTGGTCAATAATCCCCCGGTGTGGAAGTCACCTTTGAGGCTCCTGAGGGTCACGGAAACGAACCCACCTCCCATCTCGGGCAGGGTCTCCTGGGAATGGTGTTGGTTTGACCTAGTTATGAATGGTTGACACACTTCATTAGAAGACACGCATGTGTGTAGTCGTAGGGAACAAGCCTCTTTGTGGTACGCCATCTGACAGCAAAAACGAGTCCTACGGCATCAGGCATATGTAATCGACTACTGTAACTGAAAAGGAAAGATTACGAATAAACATAATGGATAAAATAATACAGCCACGTGGTGAAATGTCCCAGGCTTGTGGGTTTCGGCCGCCTGCCCACTCAGAGATCTCTGTAAGTGGTTTAGAAGTAGTGGGCCGTTGAACATTTCCTCAGCTTACACAAGCCTGCTTGGGGCTCCTGGATAGTGGGGATAACTGTAAGTAGAGCTCGAATCTCTGCTGGCCATGTAGGGGGATGCAGGCTAACCAAAAGGCTGTAGGAGAAGTGTGAGTCACAGGCCTGCACATGGGATGCCCAAGAAGAGCAGGACGTCTGGCTCACATATCCAGCACGACTTCCTCAGGGGTGACAAATAGATCTCCGAGTGGAAGCCACTTGCCAGATCATTGCCTTAATCATTTCTCCTTATAAATGTCATTAATATTTATGGAGTCATTTATTAATATTTATTGAGTAAACCTGATGTGGAGCCATGTGACTTTGACAGCCATTTGGCTGTGACGATAAAAGGTTTGACAGAATGTTGTCCCCTTTATATGGACAGGGTTACATTCAATCAGAACCAGTAAAAACACAATCTGATGGTCTAATTGCTGTTGTTTACAAAATCATTATTGGTAAACAACAGAGCAAATATGCCTTATACTTTATAATTGGTGAATGATGGGAAAAATATAAATATCTTAAATATCAATAGCAAGAAATCAATATTTTTTGGTATCTATGGTGTGTTATCTTCAAAACTCGTTTTATCATGAAAGTATGAACATGTATGAAAAATGTTTTACTGTAAATGAAGATTGTCATACATCTTGGTTTAAAAGCAGTGCATGTTGTATATAAAACCAACAGATGGTGATGTCTGTTTACCTTTGACGTCGTGGACACACACTCGTCTCTCTCCTCTGCTGCTTTCTTTGCTGAGCTTTGTCCGATTTTCGGAGAGCTTGGTTGAACGTGGGAGTGGAGCAGATGACAGAGATCTGTGGGGATTTTGGAGACGTCGGGCGGACGACGTCAGGTAGCAGGATTTAGACTTCAGCTGCTAGCATCCAGACCGTGACTGTCGACTCAGGTTCTGAGCTCATCCAAACACACCTGCACAAAGTTACTGCACGTTCACTGAATTTGACAAAAAGGGCCTGTTAGATCAGGCTGTGTGCAGTCATGAATTTTTCCTTAAAAGGACCCATTTTATTGAACTTGAACTAAGCACAAACAAATCTAAAAATGTATATTATCTGAATAGCAATGATTCAGCACTTCAGCACTCTGTCAAGGAAATGTCCAGAAATACTTGCACAAAAGGGATCTATTCTGACTGCAGCATATCCACTGTCAGCTTAGTGTTTGTCTGAGAAAGAACATTACTTCACATTAAATGACTGCTTTTACTGTATGTTACACTCTAACTGTATAGTTAAATTGTAAGAATGGTAATGCAATTTAAAGAGTTTGACCCAAAGTTCGGCCCAAAGGATTCATTCTGCTTTGCATAAAATCTATTATGCATGAAAAAGATCAAACTTTGAATGTTTTTCATCTGAAAACAGTCATGACTAAGGCACAGAATGGGCCGGGTACGTCCAATCGTGGCACTGTAATAAATACATTCATGAGTAAGGTTAGGTCAAGCAGGAATGCTCAGCTAGAGATTCAATTTACTTGGGCTTTTGATAGCCATACCCCCCCAAGATGGCTAATGTGTGTTTTAGTTTTAACTCTGAGAGCAAAACATATAAATGAATCCTTCTGTACTTTCTGTTTTCACCCATAAATATGCAAACATAAATATTCATATTTCATCAGTTAGTTGTGATTATGCACTGTTTTGCATAGCTTAGCTCTAATATTCAAAACTCAAAATTCAACGCTATATTGTCAGAGTTCCCACAGAAAGTTCTCAGTGCATTAGAGTAGAATAAATGATTGACCCCACAGGTTGGAAATGAAGTATAACTACCCTGTCATTATTTTAGTTCAGATTTAATTTATCACAGCACTAAAGAAGTCAGAATTGTCTATAACAGGGGTACTCAACTGGCGGACCGCGGTCCGGATCCGGACCCGAACGCAGTCCTGTCCGGACCCAGTCTCATTCCTGATTAACTGGATACGGACCAAAACAAAACCGGAGCATTTATTTCAGGGCTATTGAAAAAACACTCCGTCACGAGTGTTACGTTCGCCACCCCCGCCGCACCGGACCTCAGGCCACAGGTATCTGCCAAAATTGGACCGCGGACAAATTTAGTTGAATACGCCTGGTCTATAAGAAACTAGATCCCACAAGGGTGCCGCCCTGTTGTCCAGGGAACAGTGGGAACCTTCACACTGCAGCGTCAGTCTTGATGGTGGCGCTCTTCACGGAGGGACAGGGAGACTCATCGCATGGGTGTCACTTTAATTGCAGGCCCCCAGTTCACAGGTCAGGCCAGACAGGCAAGGCGTGACTCCGCTGATTAATGCCTGCACTCCGTAATCGGTGTGGAAGTGCGAGGCCAGGTTGAGCTTTATGGCATCTTCCGTCATGACTGCCATGCCACTCTGTGTTTAAATCAGTGCCACGCTGCAGATGGGAGACACCTCACCTGCACGCGGTTCACTGTTCTACATCACTGGCCTGCTTCACTGTTCAACATCACCGACCTGCTTCACTGTTCAACATCACCGACCTGCTTCACTGTTCAACATCACTGACCTGCTTCACTGTTCAACATCACCGACCTGCTTCACTGTTCAACATCATTGACCTGCTTCACTGTTCAACATCACCGACCTCCTTCACTGTTCTACATCACTGACCTGCTTCATTGTTCTACATCACTGACCTGCTTCATTGTTCTACATCACTGACCTGCTTCATTGTTCTACATCACTGACCTGCTTCATTGTTCTACATCACTGACCTGCTTCATTGTTCTACATCACCGACCTGCTTCACTGTTCTACATCACCGACCTGCTTCACTGTTCTACATCACTGACCTGCTTCATTGTTCTACATCACTGACCTGCTTCATTGTTCTACATCACTGACCTGCTTCATTGTTCTACATCACTGACCTGCTTCATTGTTCTACATCACCGACCTGCTTCACTGTTCTACATCACTGACCTGCTTCACTGTTCTACATCACCGACCTGCTTCACTGTTCTACATCACTGACCTGCTTCACTGTTCTACATCACTGACCTGCTTCACTTTTCTACATCACTGACCTGCTTCATTGTTCTACATCACTGACCTGCTTCACTGTTCTACATCACTGACCTCCTTCACTGTTCTACATCACTGACCTCCTTCACTGTTCTACATCACTGACCTGCTTCACTGTTCTACATCACTGACCTGCTTCATTGTTCTACATCACTGACCTCCTTCACTGTTCTACATCACTGACCTGCTTCATTGTTCTACATCACTGACCTCCTTCATTGTTCTACATCACTGACCTGCTTCACTGTTCTACATCACTGACCTGCTTCACTGTTCTACATCACTGACCTGCTTCATTGTTCTACATCACTGACCTGCTTCATTGTTCTACATCACTGACCTGCTTCACTGTTCTACATCACTGACCTGCTTCATTGTTCTACATCACTGACCTGCTTCACTGTTTTACATCACTGACCTCCTTCATTGTTCTACATCACTGACCTCCTTCACTGTTCTACATCACTGACCTCCTTCACTGTTCTACATCACTGACCTCCTTCACTGTTCTACATCACTGACCTGCTTCACTGTTCTACATCACTGACCTGCTTCATTGTTCTACATCACTGACCTGCTTCACTGTTTTACATCACTGACCTCCTTCATTGTTCTACATCACTGACCTCCTTCATTGTTCTACATCACTGACCTCCTTCATTGTTCTGCATCACTGACCTGCTTCACTGTTCTACATCACCAACCTGTTTCACTGTTCTACGTCACTAACCTGCTTCACAGTTTCCGCTTCAGCGTTCTGCCTCTTCCTTCTGCACAGGAAGGAGGTGAATAGCATCTCTCATAAGCAGCAATCAGACTGCTGTTGCATGAGCCATGTGGAATATATAGAGTACTCATGCAGATATAGAATTCACATCTAACTTAAGTAAGAGACTACCGTGAACTGAATGAACTGTTAACACAAATTCATACACTGATATGAGACAACATCATTTCCTTTAACCAGTGCACATCTGCTCAAAAGGCGTCTTGCTATCTTATCTGTGACATGAGTCTGAAGTGCAGACACAGTTAGTTATGACTGATGGGTGTCATAAGGGTGTCGTAAGGTCAGAGCGTTCTGGTGGAACGTTGAGTGTGAACCAGTGTTTGCTTTTCCAAGGTTATCGGTTACTTTATCTCCATCGGGTGTCACCTACCCATGATGGCGATCCTGCAGGAAGTGAAGGTGTTTTGGGAGCATGTGGTGGAGGAGAGATGGACAGAGGAAGAGATAGAAAGAAAATAAGAGAGAGATAGAGAAAGAGATAGAGGGAGCTTCCTTGCTTGCTGGTACAAAACCCACAAGGTCAGAGCTAATTATAGCTTCATATTGCAGGTAACAGGACAGCATGTAGCACAGCTGGGATTGAATCTCCACACCTCTAAACAGGTTGGAGATCTCTGTCTGCTATTTATTTTTTAATGAAAAACACCCTCATGCAGATCAAAAGCTAAACAGAACTACTTTCTGTTCTGTTCTATTAACTTGCTGTGTGTGAGGGAGACAACCAACCCACCCAACACAGCAACACACACACACACACACACACACACGCACACACACACACACACACACACACACACACACACACACACACACACACACACACACACACACACACACACACACACACACACACTTCGTTTTCTCTCAGCCTTCCCTTTCAAAGCTTGAGCTTTCCTCCATATTAACCTTTTCCTCCCTCCCTCTCTCTTTCTCTCTCTCCCTCCCCATTCCCTCACCCTTGGCTTTTCTTCTGTTCTTTTTTGCTCTAAGTGATCAGAGAGTCCTCTGACTCTGTAGAGTTCTGGGAGTTTGCACCTGCCTTCTGCACCTTTCACAGTCCTTCCTCTCTACTTAGGATGAAATTAGCTGCTAGTCTGGACCTGGATCGAGTCACTTGAAACATATTGGATTTTTCCTCTGATGGAACTACATTTTTGTGTTGTCCAAAAGTACAGCGAAACTCGGTGTGTGTGTGTGTGTGTGTGTGTGTGTGTGTGTGTGTGTGTGTGTGTGTGTGTGTGTGTGTGTGTGTGCGTGTGTGAGAAGGATAGAGAGAGAGAGAAAAGAAAGTGGGGAAGTGAACAAGAGAATGAATCAGAGAGAGTGGGTGAGCGAGAGAAAGAAGTAACGAGAAATCATGAGACAGAATGACAGAGAGATTGCATCACCGATGTTCTTATCCACACTCATGAATCCTGCATGCCAATAAACACATGCATGTTAAACTATGCAGACTGCCTATTCAGATTCTCCAGCAGCTCATCACCTTGGCTTATCTGTTCAGAGGGATGTGATTATTTGCCTGAAATAAATACTGGTGTTCAGAGCTGTACATATGAGGCTGAGAAACACGTACAAGTAAACAGAAGGGCTACCGGATATTGCGTGAAAGCGTTACTCGTTTATACTTGATTCGTAAGTAGAGACCCACGCGCGTGTTCGCTGCACCGTTTTCTTTCAGACTTCAGTAACACCGGAGCTGGAATAGGCTGCTGGTCTATGCTGCCATTAACGGCGTTAGCAAAAGTCGTGTTACCGACAGACATCGCCTCGTTAACTAGCGACCTAGCAAAACTTTCCACAATGCTCATGTATTTCAAACGGCCTTTAAGGGACAGAACCCGGTCTGGTCGCAATGATAAATGGGTTGATTCTGCCGCGGCTTAACCCAGCACCTTTATACTCCTAACTGACACGAAATTACAAAAATAGACCAGATCCAACTTTCCGCAATTTTCATATGCCGACAGAAATATGACTCAATCATTGGGTAACCCCGGTGTGCCCCGGCAGCTCCTCCACTTCTGGAGCGCTTGAAGACTGTCAGCGCAGGTCCGACTATTTAGGTGGTGGAGGAAGAAGCGCACGTGCTGGTGGGGCTGCGCTTCTAATGCACGCGCAACAGGGCTACACTGCACTAGCTGTACTTTATGAAGCCTACTTTTTTAGGGTGTGTTATCTGTATTATGATTTTCCTGGTCTATGTGTTGAGATATCACCCTTTCGAACGCGTTGATTACTGCGGTTTGACGTTGCGTTTCTATCTGCACGGCGAGTAAGAAAACTTACCCGCATTTCAACTGAAGTTGTAACATACCATTCTCTATGCCCATTTCCCCGTGCACCCTTTTGCAGTGTAATATTTTTTGGAGCTCGGGTGATTTCCGTCGACGCATTTTTGCATATTCAGTTTTACATGCTCCTTAAATGAAACTGCGCGCGATACTGGACTGTCCCTGTCCGACTCGGCGCAGTTACGTCATTATTAGGCCAGCGCAAAAAACGGGGGAGTCAAAGTTACTATTTTTTAAATCATCTAACAGAACGCTCAACAAAAGCTCAGTTATTATTGTTTATCAATAACGCATCTTCAATTGCTGTGGTGTGAAAAAGGAAGATCTTGACGGGCTATATTAGAATGACTTGCACGCGTTGCGAGGACAATTTGTATTACACTAATTCGCCACAGGGGGGCAGTAATGGCGCATCAACGGGGAGGAACGGAAACAGGCAAAATGTAACACTAGCAGAGTCGCATCAGAGCTTAGTCTGCATTTGACAGAACTCTTCACACATAGACCTGTAGTGACTGTGTCAATACATCAAAGACTTTGACATCAACACGGCGACAGTGCAACTTTGCTGAGTTCTCTCTTTGACTGTTCCCGCTGAGCGTCAGAACCAGTGGAGAGGGTTGTCAATAAGTCCACTTTAACCACAGCAGTCAGAGTCAAATTTCCAAAACCACGGCAGCCGTCCAGTTTGCACAAGCACGACTCATCTGGACCCTGCTGCTGTATACCGATTGCAAGCGCGCTGTGATTAACGTCCTGCCGACTGTGGCGTTTAAGGCGGAGATGGGAGATGTTGGAGGCAGCAGCTGTGGTCTCTGGGCACGCCCATTTCAAGGGCTTCTGTGTTTGTCAGGCATGACTCAGATTCCAGAGTCAAGCTGTTCTGACCACCAAATTAGCCACGCCTCCTTGGTCCCTCTGTCAGGCGCTCGATAGCACCTGGCGGAGGTCCAATTAAGGCATTATTGTGCCCCGGGTCTGGGCACAACCCCGGGAATGCTGGGTGCCGTCTTACGCCCTCCGAGCGAATCATCAACCGAGCCATCACCAGTGTCTGACTGCATTCCTCACATCTGTGGCCCAGTCTCAGCCCCTCACCACCCTTCTACCCTCCCCCTCCCCACGTCTCCGGTGTGGTTCAGCCCGGTCGGCTACGAACTGCCAGGGTGACTCAGTGAAGCTCTGACAGCTGCGCAGAAGAAGCCAGCGTGTGGGCAGACGGGTCTCATCTGCCGTCATCGAGGGAAGAGGAGTGGGGGTGGGGGGTGGGGTGAGGTGGGGTGTGTGTGCGTGTGTGTGTGTGTGTGGGGAAGGGGTCACGGCCTGATGTGACACGATGACACACCACACATGCTCACCGTCTCTCAGTCGGCCGCAAGTCACATCATTTATGCAGACTGTGACCCATTTTTAAAACTGGCTTCTTCAGTCCTGACTGAAGAGCTTGTGAAACCTATGAGCTGTGGGTGAGTGGGCTCGGATTTCCAGCGTTTAGAAAGGATTTCCAGCGTTTAGAATGGCTTTGAAAGGTTTCAGATGTCATTGTATTTGCCTACATTTGCTCGTATGTAGAGGCATCAGAGTGAGGCTTGTGGTGTAATGCTCCGTATGTAAGCGTGCGCTAAACCACAGCTCAGCACGATACTGCCTCACATGTATCGCTGCTTCGGTCTGGCCTTCTGTCCTCAGGACGTCCCACACCTGAGCAGGTGCAGAGAGCAGACCACGGTGGTTTGAGTGCTCCTCTTCACAGAGGCACCAGCTACTCCTGCACACTGGCATCTCCATGCTTAAAACCTCCGGGCCATGTGCCTCAACACTCACAGGCATGTACAAGCACACGGCACACACACGTGGCATAAACACATGGCTCAAACACACAGCATTACACATAGAATAAACACACCATAAACACACAGAATAAATTCACAGAATAAACACTATTCAGTACTTAGGGCATAAGAGGAACTGTGGTCTTTAAGACATGTCCACCTTTGTCCTAACTGGACCAAGCTTGGTGCCCTTCAGAGTAAACAGAGCTGAGGATCAATTAGAGCATTTTCCACTCTGCATGCACCCTGCTGCACTCTCGCCCCAGTCAGCAGCTGCCGGTTCACTCGTCAAAATAAAAGTCTTTCAGCTTGGCCTTCCTCTGGCCATCATGAGTACGACTGACCTTCGGCACGAACAAAGCTCTGTAATCGCGCTTTAACTGTGCACTCAGCAACTTTGCAGAGAGGAAAAGAAAAGAGAGATATTGGCCCAATCACAACTCCAACTGTAAGAACTCGGAAAGTTGTGATATTACCTCCAAGATACCTCTGAGTCAACAAAAAATCCATCCCAAGACAGTTTTATCCATCTTTGCTGTGCGTGTCGAAGAAATGATCTGCTCCCTGCACACGCGTGACAGGCAAGGCCATCGCTGAAATGCCAGCGATCTCCTCTCCAAGTGAAAAAGAGCAATTTGAACAAGGCAGCCTTTTGTGCGAGGCTTTCATAAACGCAACCTTTCGTGTAAATGCAAATGTAATTAAGAAATGATGTCGGCCGTGTTCACCGCGTTCTCATGCGTCTCGCGGGTCCAGTCCTGAAGCACGTTGCTGCTCAATCTGCGCACCATCCCAAAAATGCAGTCAGTAAGCTGTGAGGCGCTTGTCACATAGGCACTGACGGCTGATGAAACGGCCAAGCCCTCCTCCTCCAGACAATGTGAAGTTGTGTTGAACTTCACTCCCTGTCCCGTCAAACCTGGATCATGTGACTGAAAACGTAATTACGAAGACGATCTGCCAGTCATTGCCCCCCCCTTCAGAATTACTATTATTTCTTTGTCTCTTAACTCCAATAAAAACCCATATTGATTTAATTTTGTTTTCTAATTTCAGGCATCCAGGATGTGTTATTATGTTGTTGAAAGCGTCCCCGGAATCAATTTGGCAATGAATCACAGAGCAGAATGGAACCGGTTCAATGTAGCCTTCAACCAACTTTGAGGAATGGTTATGATGGCAAACGTTTCATCTCTCGGCTGGATCCGGTCTAGCGGTCTGTGTGTTCCCAGACAGGCGTCTGTCCTGGAGCATAGACAACCAGAGCCAGGTCATTAGCAGTATAATACAGGCAGCTAATGTCTGATCAATCCCACTGTTGTCTATAGTGCAGGTGGAGCTAATATCACAGGTACAAACGCAAGAGAAGAACCTTAAACCAAAGCAAGGTCACAGGATCAATAATCCATTTAAGATGCTTCACTGGATCAGACAGCAGACCGGCCAGAATCAAGATGGTGGATTTATTAATCTGTTCTCCAACATTCAATTCTGGGTCGGGGTGTGTGGGTGGGGAGTGGGGTAAGGTGACCAATAAATCAGTTGTCAAAGCTAAAACCAAACTCCATCTGGAGGAAAAGCAAGGGTTTAGAACACATTTTAGGTTCAAATTCTGGGAAGTCTGTTGTGAGAAACCTTTGAACATGTTCCGATTCATTCTGCCTGCTAGGCTGAATTCATGGTGCAGAAAAACAACTGTGCCCCTCCAGGCCCCTGAGAGCATAGCCTCCTACCCAGCCCTCTTCCCTGCATGATTTAGCCAGCAGGCGATTTAATTTAAAGATTCGTCATTTAGAAAAAGACAGCTGTTTACCCAGCTAGCTGTTTTGCCAAAGCAGCTGTGTGTAAATGAATGGCGGGGAAGTGGGGGACATTTTATGGGCGGCGGCCTGGAGCACGCTGCCTCGCCAGGCAGGGTGGATGATTGACGCGCGGGCCGTCGCCCCTTTCTCTGAACCCCCCCCCCCGAGGGGACGTGTGAATGTGGAGCAGGTTGGAGGCTGTACGTGGCGCCTGCCCCCATCGCCACAGCCGCGCCCGCTGATTGATGGGCTTGATCAGACATCCCGCTCCGTCCCCCCGGCGACTGGGCACGGAGGAGGGGGAGAGTCCCCGAGTGCCGTCGGGCCGTCTGTGCTGCTGTTAGGAGGATGGGGGTTGGTGCAGATGTGCAGTGGGACGGGGGGAGACCCACAGGTCCACAGGTAAAGCAGTCCGCTAATGTTCTGTTTGGCTAAGGGCTCGAAAATAATCACTGTGAGCAAGAAAATAAATCTGAATTGTTGCATGTGGAAACTGTCAAAAAACCTTGATGTTCAGGAACAGTAAAGTGGTCCTTCTGTGCCCTTCTCCCCCACTCTAATAGCTGCCTGTAGATAATTCTCTAATGGAGTGCTTCAGTGCTTCAAACACCATCCGCTGCAATTTTGCACTTTTTGTCAAATTGGATTTTAAATCCAATTATCAGGCAAGGTAATTCACAACAGAGAGGCAAAGGAACAAAAAAACCCCACGCCATGGTTGAACATCTCATTTGGGAGAATGCACAATCGTTTGTGATTCATTTTGGAGCCTGGTGCTGTAGCCGTGGCGATGCTGCGGTCATGGCGATGGGGGGATAATGAGACAGGATGCCGCCAAGCTCAAGAGGGTTTGACGAATCAAAAAAACCTGAGCGCAGCTGGATTTACACTGAGACTATCCCCTCCAAACGGGAAGATTATCAGTATTTACAAATAACATTTTATATATATATATATATATATATATATATATATATATATATATATATATATATATATATATATTTATATTACAGAATGATATATATTCATTTTCAGTCCAGAGGGATAGAAGGATGTATTGGGCAGAGACCTCTCATCAGCTGTGCAAACAATTTATATAAGCAGTTAACATTCATGCCTGCTATCTCTTCAGCCCATGCTAGAATGCTGCATAAATCTGTTTATATTCAGATTATTCAGCTCTGCTTCTGTTATTGATCACTGGAGCCAGCGGACTGGGCCGGATCAAACATGGGCGCTGATAACTCTGCCCATCTGTGCAAACGCAGGGGCCATGGCTGCGTGCCGTGCCGTGAGGCTCGGTCAGCTGTAAAGGCCGCTGGTGCCCGTCAGCCGGAGACACTGGGGAGAACACAGACGTGCGGCACGATGGTGGTGTGGATGGAGGGGGGGGGGGGTTGGGGACAGCAGCACGTCAGCGGGGCCGTGGGTCTGAGCGGAGAGTCGACTCCTTATCTCTTATGTGGAATGGCGTTTAATCAACACATCTAATTCTGTTCTCATTAAACCACCGTTCTCTGGACAAGGAGAAGACCAACGAGGAGAAACCTTATGCCCTCGACACGTTAGAGGAACTGTATCTGCAGCTTCTTCCCTTCATGGATCTCAGCATTTGAAAGTGATTTGGCAATTCTAACACAGAGCTCTAATTAGTTGTAATAAGAGTCATGATGGATAGGGATTTGTCTGCTGTTTCAAATGAAGATCTTTAGTTCCACATCAGACATGAGCGCTGGACACACGGGACTTTAGAACAATGGTGTGATGAGCAATGATAGATGTTGCTGGATTATGAATGTGTTATAATGTGTTATAATGTGTCTGTTATAATGCGTGAGTGTACAGGAGTGAACAGGAAAGCCTACATCAGCCCTAATATTAACTACCTTAACTGTTTGTAACCTCCGCATGGGTGGGGTTATGTGTAGACTGACCAGTTAACAGTGATGGTTCTTTAGCTTCTCATGCCTACATCACTGACTGAAGCCCTCTGACAGAACACAGTGGTTGTGCTATGATGATTACTGCCACCAACTCTGCAGTAGAGTGAAGGGATCACACGCCGAGTCCTGCTTTGAGTTCCGTCTCACGTGTCCTCACGCGCCTCACGTGTCCTCACGCGTCTCACGTGTCCTCTGACTCACTTTTGCTCCAACACACTGACGTGCATGAGAAAAGAAACAGCAGCATGAGAATAGAATGAGAATAGAATGAAACTAAATTCTTTAAATGTGTGGAGCTCCAGGCACAGCGCTAAATACCTCTGCGTATCACTTCTTCCTTGTGAGGGTATGGAGGGTGTGGAGGGTAGAGAGAGTATGGAGGGTATGAAAAGTATGGAGGGTAGGGAGGGTACGGAGAGTATAGAGCAGGGGTGGCCAACCCGTCATAGACCAAGAGCCACTTTTCTTACTGTGTTACGGCAAAGAGCCACATCGTACATGGGCGAGTGTAATCTGTTGAGCGGGGGGGGAAGAGTGTAAATTATTAGCTGTGAAGACAGTCAAATGCGTGTTTTCCACTACGCCGGTTTTAAAAGTATTAGCGGCTCGCTAGGCTTGTAAACTAACCGCGCACCACGAAAATGTAGTAGTGTGTCGCCCCGTTTGTGCAGGTGAGCCCGCGGACCGGCTGGGGAGCCGCATGAAACCAGGCAAAGAGCCGCAAGCGGCTCGCGAGCCGCAGGTTGGCCACCCCTGGTATAGAGGGTATGGAGGGTAGGGAGAATATGGAGGGTAGGGAGGGTAGAGAGAGTATGGAGGGTGTGGAGGGTAGGGAGGGTAAGCAGGGTATGGAGGGTAGGGAGGGTATGGAGGGTAGGGAGGGTAATGAGGGTATGGAGAGTAGGGAGGGTATGGAGGGTAGGGAGGGTAAGCAGGGTATGGGGGTAAAGAGGGTATGGAGGGTAGGGAGAGTATGGAGGGTGTGGAGGGTAGGGAGGGTAAGCAGGGTATGGAGGGTAGGGAGGGTATGAGGGTATGGAGGGTAGGGAGGGTAATGAGGGTATGGAGGGTAGGGAGAGTATGGAGAGTATGGAGGGTGCCTTCAACTCTTAGATTTGTTGTCTATACAATATGCAACATAAACCATACAGTCAGAATGGTACGTCACCTCTGAAGGTTATAGCCAGTGGGGGACGGTGTAAAATAGCTTGTAACATTCTTCTTACTGATTTAAGAAGAATGTCATCATTGAGTGTTTGGGAAGAACGCGGTCATACTTACATTAATGCTTTTACATTACAAATGGCTCATCATTTGGTTGGATATGTTTTTGTCACAGCCTTTTTTCTACTGTCAATACATTTTTGGACTGTATCAGATGTTTATCAGTTTTACAGATTGCAATGAGCCAGTGAGAATGTGAAAGAGTGAATGAGAGAGACAGGTAAAAAGATTCAAGTACAGAGGGAGACAGGTGTAGAGAGGGGCAGGGAAAGACAGGTATAGAGAGACAGGCATGGACAGAGAGACAAGTATAAAGAGAGACAGGGAGAGACAGGTACAGAGAGAGCGACAGTTATAGAGAGAGGCAGAGAGAGAATGAAAGCAAGATGATGAGAGAAAGGGTGATGGAGAGAGAGGGTGAGAGAGACAGAGAGCAGGTGTGAGAGAGAGAGCCTTGATGTTTACCTGTTCCGTTCTTCCTTCTTACTGTATGTCTCTCTTAACTTCATCTTAAACATAATTTAGTTTTAACATTTAACAGATGGCTGGTGTAAAACTTTAGATGAACTGTACCATCCGCCATAAAGCCATATGCACAAATAAAGCGGCGGCTGCTCAAACACACACACACACACACACACACACACACACACACACACACACACACACACACACACACACACACATACATACATACATAAACACGCACACGCACACACACACACACGCACACACATGCACACACCCACACACGCACACACATGCACATGCACACACACACACAAACACACACAGGCTTTAGTTTTAGCACTTTCGTTGTTTTCTTTCTCAAATATACAAAGCATCACAGATCACAGAGCATCACAGGGAAAATACATGCTCCTTCAGGATTTGCTATGGACACAGAGGACCACTGTATGAGAACAATGCTTAACCCCTGGCTTTTTAACCCCATGACATTACTGTATATAACTTTTGAACTGCTAGATATTGATTTTTTGCACTTCAGTGTATTCACCATTTTTGTAATGGTAGCATGGTATTGAAAGACTAATGAAATATTGATTTGTGGAAAAAAACAGGCTAAAATAACTGTGGCATTTACACTGTGGCTGGAGAGATTCTGAGATTCATTAACACTGTGGCTGGAGAGATTCTGAGGTTCATTAACACTGTGGCTGGAGAGATTCTGAGATTCATTAACACTGTCATTGGAGAGATTCTGAGATTCATTTACAGTGAAACTGGAGAGATTGTGAAATTCATTAACACTCGAATCTAGAAAGAATCTGAGATGCATTAACACTGACTGGCGAAATTCAGAGAATCGTTGTTTGATATGTCAAATGTCAGTGTCAAGATCAGGTTTAAGTGAACCAATCTTGCCAATGCCAAAGTGATTCTCAGGATCAAAGAAACAAGACCCACACTGGCCATGCTCGACACTGTAAACCAGGCCTTTCGCACAAAATTACTCATAAACACTAGCCATGTGTGTGTGTGACGATTTTTATTTTTATATCCATATATATATTTATTTATTCTGCCTTATGAATTCATCCCAAGCAAAGGTTTGGCAGAGTACAATTCAATGATGCAATATAGCCACTGGGTACAGAAATGATTAGACACTGAGAAATAGGAATGAGGTCTGGAACACAACCCTTGTCTGTCCTACTATCTCTCCCTCTCTGCCTCTGTCTTTCTCTCTCTCTGTCCGTCTTTCCCTACATGCAATTAAATACTGCTGGACATGTTTCTTCCGTTTCATCACACAGCCCCAGTGATTGGCTAAAATGGCAAGGGAGGAGCTCAAAACCCACAAAGGCCTCAGCCAATGCCGTGTCAGTGCCGTGGTCCCTGGGCCAGAAGATGATGCCTATTGGTCTGATTGGCCTGGACTCCAGGCCATCACTGCTCATTGGCCCTTCCTACCATGGGAGGGTAATGGGGGAGATGAGGGGCGGGGTTTAAAAGCGACCAGCGTGAGGCCGTGAGGAACGTGGGAACAAGCTCATCGTATACAGAGTAGCAACACTCTGTGTGCGTTCTGTCACAACACACGTGACTGTGGACCACCTGTGCAGGGTCGGGGAGAGGCTTCGGCATCTCTAGGAACATCAGAACATCTGAACTGGGTTCATTATAAACATTAATTTTGATATTACATATGACTTCACATGCGTTTGTGCTGTCAGAACTACTGCAGTGAAGCGCACCTTGGAGCCAAAGGTCTGCTGTGTAATTACGGACAGATGTGACGGATAGTTCAAAAATAATTTACAGAAAAGTTCCTTCCCTCCAGTACCAGTTCACTGACAATGTGATAAATGTACACGGAACCACACTGAAAGGCCAGATAGTTGCAAAAGACAAGTGATACAAAAGGAACGTGTGATACAAACCAGAATGCATCATCCAGTAAGTCCCACCTCTGACATAGCGGTTAAGCGGATGTTGCTGTTCAAGCACAGGATTGGCTAGGCCCCTAACGTGTGGGCGTGACTGTGGGAGGGGCCGGTGTGGGTTTAGTGCTCATACTCCCCAGCGTGATTCGTTGGAAATGCAGTGGATTCGCTCTTTCTTGGTGGAAATCAACAAGGACACAGTGGCCTCGGACACAGTAGCCCAGGAAACAGTAGCCCAGGACACAGTAGCCCAGGACACAGTAGCCCAGGAAACAGTAGCCTAGGACACAGTGACGGAGGCATCTTTCATTCAGACTACAAGCCATGGCCTCTTGGTCTGTAAGTTCCAACAGTCTTTTTAATCTTGTGTATGTGGGAAGGAGAAAATGAAATGTAAATGAAACAAAAACACAACAAATGTTCTTTTCTTACGAGACACCATGTACACGGGTGTGGTGAACTGAAAGAGACTATGAGTTATGTATATGAAAAGGCTCAGAGCACCTACTGTGCTTAGTGGTTCTTAGCTAAGGCAAATCTCAAAACAGAGTCTTTAGGGACTGTGGGGAAAGCCATTAATTAAAGAAAAATAAAAAAGTGATTGTACAGTGTTGATGGTGTGAGATTTAGTTTTTGCCCTTTAATAGTTGAACTGTTGAAACAAATGAAAATAACAGCCAAAATTATATACAGAGAGAATTCAGTAATTATATACAGTGCACATGGGTGCTGTTTGCTCTGTCAGAACCACTGAGACCAGCCGGGAACCTTCCAGAGGTCGCTGGGACGATGGTCCAACAGGCCTCATCCAGCACGTGGAGACTGCACACCACCACCGCATGCCTTTGGATCAAAGGCCTGTAAGTGTCCCTCCGTCAGTCGTCAGAGGCTCCGCCCAGCCTCCTCCACGTCCCCATCACTCCGTCAGCCACGGCATCCATCCCAGAGGAGCAGTGTTCTACAGCCTTCACTCAGCAAGGTAGTGTTGGGTGGAGGTTCTCATCAGGCTGGGAACCTTGAAGTAAAGTCGCGGATCTTTTGTTCAATTCGTTCGTTCTAGTGCTTGAGTATTTATCCCTTAGGAAATTAATAAATAATCACTGAAAGAGGTGAAAGTAACTAAATCCACAGTGTGATTCAAATGAATCATTTGTAGAAATTGGCAGACTGACAGATCTTTTGAAATGTCATAAGAGTGTCACAAAAGACCTCCAAGCAGTACTGATTTAAAATAAACTTCCGATATAAAGCACCCATATCAGCATTCAGAAGACATTCAGAATTCAGTCACATATGGTGCAAAAACAACGTAACGCCACCAGTAGGAAAGAGGGTTCTGATCCAGTCTGCGGGTCCGTGCGTTTACTTGTGAGCGCAAAGCTACGCAGAATTATTACGGTCCGTAAAATATGCAAGCCGCTCATGGCGTCGTGAATGCGTTACGTTACCGAGAGGTGTAAACAAGCCTCCTGCACTGACTCTCACAGGCCACGCCTCTAGATAGCTGCAGCCAATGGCGGCTGATCTCAGCGTGTGAAACTCTCATGAAGGGCTTGATGAGGAGCCTCTCAGCTTCATGAAGGAGGCTGGCGTCGCAGCGGCGGGTTTCTCCTCCTTCTTGTTCCTCTGAGCCCGCGGTGTGTCTATACAGGTGTTTGCGTTAACAGTGCTTGCGTTAACAGCAGTAGTACCATAAGTGCTCTCAACGCAACTCAGGGCCGGGATGGGGCGAGAAACGCTGACGCCATACAAACATATGTGTTACGCAAACGACTGCCTCAAACGAAGACAGTTCACTTAAAACAGTGAGCAGGAACACTGGTGTCCAGAGCCATCTTGGGCCATGGTGCACAGGCAGGTTCACTACCAGGCAGACGGAGCGGAACAGAGCACTGCCCCCCCCCCCCCAACTTCACCTGTTCACCAACTTCACCAGCTGCTGTCCCGGTGTAAACAATGGAACTTTCTTAAAACAGCCACACAAAGATGCTGTGAGGCCGGCTGGCCCAGGTGGTGGCCCAGGCTCTGGCCCGAATGCCTTCGTTTCAGACTGTGGTTTGCTGGCCTGGTTTGGAGGTGGCTGTATGGAACTCTGCAAAACATTTGAACGAGGCAGAGTTGTTCTGTTTCCTGTAGAGTACACTTCATAACAGCGGTCCATTCACAAACACAGTAGCCAGTAATAATAATAATAATAATAATAATAATAATAATAATAATAACATTCTCTCATTTATACATATAACAAAAAAATCTAATTGTTCCACTTCAAGCAAAGTATAAAAGAACCAATAATTCTGTCCATTCTTCCAGTGTAAGTCACCAAAAATCAGTTTAAACCAAAAAAAAAAGTGTTTACACTGAAAAAAGGAGTTTAAATAAAGCAAGAGTAACGTCCAGCAGTGTTCTGTTATCCCGAAGGGTCAGCCATGAACACACTGAGCTCTTCCCTCCGTCAATGACCCCGGCCATGTGGGGCGGAGCTCGGGAACTGGCACCGCCCACTGAGCGGGTAAAGTATGTGAGCAAGCTCTGTGTGATTTTTTACATTTTATTTCTAACTTATATTTCATCCACACATAAGTGCTTGCTGGGATCATTGAGAAGAAAGCGGAGAGGTTCTGACAACTCACACTGTACAGGGGGGTAAGAGAGCAGAAGACCGGCAGGACAGTGGAGTTCATCTTTCTCCTAACCAGAAGTGACCTGTGTGCCTCAGTCTGGGGCAGGGAGCACATGAGGCCCGCGTATTGTCCATCCACTCAGTTCTCCCGCTTTGATGCTCAAGACAGGTGACGAGCTGTCAATCACTGTCAGTCCGTTCGGCTAAGCTGGAGGTCACTATCGACAGCTGTGGCAAGCGCAGACGTCTGGCCCAGGCAGATTTAGGGAGTGTTCAGAAGAGGGCATCAAGGATTCGATAAGGTTTTTCAAAGCCAGTTATCGTGCATGAACAAACTGAATGGTGCTCTTATGATGGAGCTGTCCTTCAAGATACAAATGACAGAGTTGAGAGAGCGAGAGAGA
>NW_027506927.1:536944-544444 GCF_052324685.1 Brachyhypopomus gauderio | reverse complement strand
ATGATGATGATGGCATAACATGATGGTTAATGGCATAAAGTCTGGCAAGAATCATTACAAGTCTTTGCTATGGTGTAACGAATACATATAACATCCGCTGAACTGACTGAACTGCTTTAAGAAACTTTAAGCAGGTTTATTACCAGATTCTTTGTCTGCTCTTGAAGATATGGACAGGGTGTTTTGGAATAAACTGTTTCCATAACATTTATGTGACCTTTTTGACATCTTGTGAGCTTCTAAAGGAGAATTCAGTTCTCATTTTGACATTTGCTGGGGAAATAGTCCGAAGGGGCTTCACGCGCTTGCAAAATGTCTTTGATCGTCATTTCACTTTGAATGCAAGTATACACTGATCAAGGTGATACGGAGGATGTACACAGGTTAGTTTATATACTGACGAGATGTCTGCTTCCACTCCAACAACACATTTCCTTTTTCTACACATAAATGTAGTAGAATTTCTGTTTCCAAAGGTTTACTTTAGCAGAACAACCGCGGGGAGAGCATGCGTGTAATTGTAATATGTGCGGGGTTAGGCGGTAATATTTCACTGTGTGAGCAGCGGTACAGGGGCATGCCGTGGCTGGCCGTGTGACATGGGTGTAGGAGCTGAGAGTCTCTCGGGTCGGCACCAGGCACTAAAGAGGAAGCAGCCCTGAGCGTGTGACAGGTGAGAGGGGGGGGGGGGGGCAGTAGCCCCTCCTGATGCCCACCTTCATGTGCTGATACTCCTTCTCCTCCTCCTGCAGGACCTCCAGCTGCTTCAGGACGGACTCCTGCTGGAATTCTCCCCTTTCAATCTGTGGCCACACAAACAAACCGTTCCGGTGAACCGCCAGCCGAGCGTTTCTAGCCATTAAAACCGCAGCTCGCTTTCCTGTGCCAGATTGCTTAATGATATCGCCAAGAAAGTCAAACTTAATTCATGAATATTGTTTTATCTCTTTATCGGGGATTTTCAAGCAGCCCTGTTCCAGTGGTATCTCCGTGTGTGCCCCTCCCGTGCATAATACGGTGTTCTGCGCCACGATCATATCTTCAGCTGGGAGCAGGATCGCGACGCTATTCTGGAGCCCCCGGGGGAGTGCGAACACAGAGTGAAATTTCAAAAGCGGGCGGAGCCATGTGTTTGACAGCGTCTCCCCAGGAGCTGCGTCAGGAAAGGCCGCCAGGCCACTTGATCACATCTCCATGGCTACGTCTCACAGTGCCCGTGTCCTCTCAGGAGAGGCAGGATAGAGGCTAAATATAGGCCTTCTTTGGGCCCATCAGGATCAGGGCACACACACACACACACACACACACACACACACACACACACACACACACACACACACACACTCACACACACACACTCACACACTCACACACACTGCATTATTCATGGCTTTGGCATTAACAGTAGCTCTGCACGGGTGTTACTAATGTTGTGGTGCAGATGATTATCGTTCATTACCCACGGACATGACAGGGGATGGAGTAATGGGTGTGAGGGGTGGTATATGGGGGTGGTGTGGGGCAGGTCCTGGTGCGGTGTGGTGGTGGTGGATACCCACCATCAGCTGCTTCATGGCGGCGTGATCTTCGTTCTCCCTGGCAGCGTTGTGGTCTTTGTGGACGATCTCCACGCGTATGTCGTTCTTGGCCGACACCACCCCTTTGAGGTCTGCGGGGGACACACACACATGGTCCGTCAGTCAGAGCACCAACCGTGCGGATCACAAACACAGTGCTGGTCAAATCATGGTGCCTAGCTCGAGGCCACGCCCCCGTGAACTATCATCGCACAGCCGTGGTCAAGAAGAGGCATGTGCACCACAGCGTAACAACACAGACTCCAGACGCATTGCAGAAGCACTGTGTGTGATGGTGATTGGTGACTTTCAGGGAATCAGGGCTTACTTTCTGTCCTAATTTTGCTTGCAAGTTCTCTCTGCTGAGCACAGATGGAGGTGGGGAGGGAGTGCATAACCAGGGGGGCGTCTTCTGCAGTATACAACAACAACATGCTCAACGCTGGCCACGCCTCTGACATCACTTCCTGCAAGCATGCGATGCTCCGTGCTGCTACCTGAGGCTAACCTGACGCTGGACATGGACGAGTGGCGAGTCTCCACGGAGACGGGATGGACAAATGCAGCGGGGAGACGAGCAAAACACAGAGAGAGGAAGCAGAGGAAAGAGAGAGAAGAGCGGGAGAGGGACGGGAGAGAGAAAGAGAGAGAGAGGGAGAGTGAGGGAGAGAGAGGGAGAGAGAGAAAGAGAGAAAGACAGGGAGAGTAAGGGAGAAAGTGAGAGAGAGAGAGAGGGAGAGTGAGGGAGAGAGAGAAAGAGAGTGGGTGGGGGGTAGAGACAGAGAGAGTGAGAGGATGGGAGAGACAGAGTGAGAGATACACAGAGAGAGTGTGTGAGAGAGAGACAGAGTGAGAGGATTTGAGAAGGAGAGTGAGAGAGAGACAGAGAGAGAGATGTAACAGTCGTCTGAAAGACCCTGGAGCGCATGCAATGACATGGACCCTCACGCTGTGCTGTCTTCCTGAGGAACAATAACGGAGCTGAAGCCCAGGACTCTGATTGGCTGCGAGACATACTTCTCTGTGAGCGTGTGCAGCAGAAGGCGCCGATGGTGGCGATGAGGACGATGAAGGCAACGAAGGCTCCCACCGCTACGCCGATGATCACCGCAACGGGCAGCGACTCTGTGGACGACAAAATAAAACCCCTCACAATAACACAGCACGACATGGGCGGGTTCAATTCATTTCATAATTACACCTCCCGAACCGATTTAGTCCCAGACACATGTCGCCGGAACAGCGTGGCATCAGACCGCATGACCATCGCATCACCTCAAGCTGCAACCAGCGCTCTTACAGACAAACCACGCTGCGGCCTCGTGCGAGAATAAGCAGCTGACCGCCGCTCCGGTGATCACCTCCATCCACCGCTGCCATAGGAACCTGCAGAAGCGCCTGCCACGTGGTGGTCGGTGTCAACAAACAAACGGAACGTGCGGGGGCCTTTGACCGTGCTGTGTGGACGTGTGTCATCCTTGAACTGTTTGTCTTTACATGTTTTTAAACGTTTTTCCATATTTTTACGGAAGACTGAGAACGTCCATGATGAAAGTCTGCACTTACACGGCATTAATCATCTCCTCCTGCTTGAAGCAAAGTAACAAATCCACAGCCAGCAACACCCCTACTCAATTAATGTCTATTTAATGTCTTCATTAATCTACATCCCGCTCAAATAAAAACAATAACGGCAACAATGTTTTTGTTTAAGGACTAGTGAGCTGAAACTAGAGTGTTCTGTTCTGGGGAGAAAATGGATTGCATGTGAATGAGGCCAACGTATTGTTTACAAAGGCTGGTTTGAACAAAGCTGTAAACAATGCGACAACCGTCCTGGCCACTAAGTGCCGTGGCAGGATATTACACAGAGCCTCCTGTAGCTAATGCATTTACAGGATGAATTAAACTTTTACACCGCCGATACGTCCCTGAAACAACTTCATTATACAAAATGACAAGAAATTAATTTATGGGAGATTAATGTGATTTAGAAAGCAAGAACAACTAATCATATTCCAAAGTATTAGCATGATTAACTTCAGAAAGCAAATGAAATAAAAAATTTAATTATTTCTCTGTGTCCAGGATTATTTCAGATGCCTGAAATTCCCCAGCTACAGTCTACAGCGACAACAACTTCCACTCAAATTGTTCTTCAATCACCTGGAGTCCTGCATTCAAACCCCCCCACAAGCAATCTCAAATGTGAAAGACCAGCAATTCTGAAATACAGCCAGGAGTTGAAAAGCTAATAAATAAACTGGGATTTTAGCAACAGTGGGGTCACGGGGACTGCCATCTAAAGCTTGCCATGGAAACTTTAGTCCAGCAAATTCTCCAGTGTGACCTTATCTGTGCATCTGTCTGCTTCTTGGAACAGACATGGGTGTCTGACAACACCACACCATCTACTGGGTCTGCACCACTAATTCCATCGCTTGACTCGGTAAACAACCCTTTAGCAGGTTATCGCTACAGGAAAGGTTGGATGTTAGCTAAAGACTTTAAAGCACATCAGCCATAAATAGCAGAGAGACCAAATGTTCTCTTGTAGCTGGTTGGGGGAGCAGAATGAAATATAACCTGCACCCTGACAGCGCGCTTTAAACAGAGTTCCACCGACATTGCTGCGCCCAGTTTTCTAATGGTAATGCTAACGAGGCTAGCAATGCAGGACTGCTTGAGCGCAGGTGTGGACTGAGGAAGAGGAGGAGGCACCTGGCGGACCATGGTTCCCACCTTGTTCCTTGAGACGGATGATCTCGGTGTCGGAACCGAAGCTGTTCCAGGCCGTGCAGTTGTAGATGGTCTGGAAGTCGGCCGGGACGATGTTGCTCATGGTGAGAGTGGAGAGAACGCCGTCTTCCGTGCTCACCGTCTCCACGGTGTAGCGGCCGGACGTCCCGGACTCCAGAACCGTCTCCTTCCACGACCACGCCTGAAACACGGCAATGTGTGAGGACACAGGTCTCGTTGTCTGGGGCAGTCGTTTTTCAAGTGAGAAAAGTTGATAATATGAGTGTAGTGACTCAAATCTCATTTGTTAAATTGTTACTACATATGAATAAATATTTTATTGTACACTAATAAACATTCACAAACGAATATAAATAATTATGATAAGAGGCAATGAAAAATGGTTATCACAGATGGCTTGTTTGGGACAAACACACATGCATACTGCATGCACACACACACACACACACACACACACACACACACACACACACACACACACACACAGAATCAAAAATTGGCCTCAAGAGGAGACTGTTTATCTAAGAGTCATAAATCTTAATCGGATATGCACTAACAGAGCATAAGCACACATTAGATGGGAATTTAAGAGTGTTAGTCAGCCTCCCCTAATACCATCTCATTCATACTGAGGAAACAGATGAGTTGGGAATTTCATTTATTACAAGGATCGGAGGCCCTAAGTGCATCTTACAATATTGGACTATGTGTGTCGCAGCAAATGAAGTCATACTGTGTTCAGACAGTGGAATCCTACCACCCACTGCAGTCTCCCTCTCAGAGCTCTTCGTGCAGACAGAAACCGAGACGATAGACCAGGATCGAGACGGAATGGGGGGTGGGGGCAGAGGAAAACAGAAACAAACATGGACGGGGTAGTGAAGGAGAGTGAGAGAATAAGAGACAGATGAGAGATGAGAGGTAGAGGGAGGATGGATGGAGGAGAGAGCGAGGTGTTGGTGAATATATCATGAGGCAGTCAGGGGGCGCGGTGAGGGGAGGGCACTTACGATGCGGTCAGGGGGCGGGGTGAGGGGAGGGCACTTACGATGCGGTCAGGGGGCGGGGTGAGGGGAGGGCACTTACGATGCGGTCAGGGGGCGGGGTGAGGGGAGGGCACTTACGATGCGGTCAGGGGGCGGGGTGAGGGGAGGGCACTTACGATGCGGTCAGGGGGCGGGGTGAGGGGAGGGCACTTACGATGCGGTCAGGGGGCGGGGTGAGGGGAGGGCACTTACGATGCGGTCAGGGGGCGCGGTGAGGGGAGGGCACTTACGATGCGGTCAGGGGGGCGGGGTGAGGGGAGGGAAATTACGATGCGGTCAGGGGGCGGGGTGAGGGGAGGGAAATTACGATGCGGTCAGGGGGCGGGGTGAGGGGAGGGCACTTACGATGCGGTCAGGGGGCGGGGTGAGGGGAGGGCACTTACGATGCGGTCAGGGGGCGGGGTGAGGGGAGGGCACTTACGATGCGGTCAGGGGGCGGGGTGAGGGGAGGGCACTTACGATGCGGTCAGGGGGCGGGGTGAGGGGAGGGCACTTACGATGCGGTCAGGGGGCGGGGTGAGGGGAGGGCACTTACGATGCGGTCAGGGGGCGGGGTGAGGGGAGGGCACTTACGATGCGGTCAGGGGGCGGGGTGAGGGGAGGGCACTTACGATGCGGACAGGGGGCGGGGTGAGGGGAGGGCACTTACGATGCGGTCAGGGGGCGGGGTGAGGGGAGGGCACTTACGATGCGGTCAGGGGGCGGGGTGAGGGGAGGGCACTTACGATGCGGTCAGGGGGCGCGGTGAGGGGAGGGCACTTACGATGCGGTCAGGGGGGCGGGGTGAGGGGAGGGAAATTACGATGCGGTCAGGGGGCGGGGTGAGGGGAGGGAAATTACGATGCGGACAGGGGGCGGGGTGAGGGGAGGGAAATTACGATGCGGTCAGGGGGCGGGGTGAGGGGAGGGCACTTACGATGCGGTCAGGGGGCGGGGTGCTTCGGATGAAGCACTTGATCTGGCCCTTTTCTCCATGAGGTGCCTGGTGGGTCTGGGTGCTGGAGATAGTAGGAGGACCTGGAAACACATCATCATCATATCATCATCCAATCACATCATCATATCATCATCCAATCACATCATCATCCATCATCACACCATCATCCAATCACGTCATCACATCATAATCCAATCACATCATCATTCATTACATCAACACGTCATCATCCATCACATCATCATTCAATCACATCATCATCCATCATCACATCATCACACAATCATCCAATCACATCATCATCACATCATCACACAATCATCCAATCACATCATCATCCATCGCATCATTGTCCATCATCACACACTGCCACAGCACACATAGACACCATGCAATACGCATCACGGGTACACGATCAGAACGTGGTCTTTCACCAGACTGGTGCTCTGAATCTAAGAAGCAAAAATACCATATACATCCAAATACTACATACACTCCATAACAGAAAACACACTTTGAAGAATATTTAACTGAGATCAGTCAAGTGTGTCTATTGCAGAGGTACAAATCACAGCATGTTTAATGTTCAACATTTTATGGTGTTACAAAGCATATTTCCTGTCAAATCTATTAATCCATTAGATTGTAGCAAAGAAAGGACCTTTAAGAAAGCAGCAGAATTGACACTTAAAGTGATAAATGTTTTGTGACTTTGTACTGTCAATCACTTCTCATTCCGTTTTCACAGGATCTATATGGTTCACCATGTGCATCAGTATTACTGAGTACATTTATCAATAAATAATAAATTAATTAACGTTGACATTCATTTCCAATTTTAGTGCAAACATGCCGATGTCCTTAATTAGCAGAGAAGCATGTCGACACATAGACACCTGCGCATAATGTCAAACAAGGCTGATGTAGTGAAGTATAATAAAAGGGTGTGAAGTGCTCCCAACACAATGAGGAAACACCATTGGTTTGCAGGTGACAGACTCCACTTCGCCAGTCGCTGCTTCAGGGTTTTGGCTCCCCAGACGAGACAGTCATTTCAGTGCGTAGGCGTTCAGTACGAGCTCTGATTAAGCTGCGTGCGGGAGACCTCTCCCGAGGCCCGCCCCGCCTTCACGCCTGTGTGTGTGTGGGCCCAGTCTTCCCGGTCATGAAAAGAACTGAC
>NW_027506927.1:464444-531944 GCF_052324685.1 Brachyhypopomus gauderio | reverse complement strand
AGTAAAGGGTCTCTTCTTCAGTTACTAATAATATAATTTGGGGAAGAGCCTGGGAACTGCGGGAAGAGGGGTGACAGGTGTCCCATGGACAGAGCACACCTGTGGACAGAATGGGGCCCAGGTCAAAAATACCTCAGTGTGGTATAATCCCCATGTATGTGGACATGCATTAGTCAGCAAATTAGAGGGCATTTCCTGGAAATGGTTATGCTATGAACTCTGGGATTAGGGCTGGGTATCGATTCAGATTCCAAGAATCGATCCGATTCCGATTCTGAAGATTAAGAATCGATTTATTTCGATGTAATCCGATTTAATCGATTCGATCCAATTTGGGGTTTAGTGTTATTAAAAATGTATTTGAGCTGTTTCCTGACTATGTACAGAAGCAACATGTTAAAACTAGTATTATATCGATATTAATCAGCAAATAGTTACTGGTAGTTGGTAGTTACTGATGGCTGGAAGACTGGTGAAAAGGGTCATCATAAATCTAACTTCAAGAAAGGTAATCCAGGACAATAAACAGAAGACATCTTTGAGGTGTCTATATCTGCAACAGTGGACTCCTACTGGGACACTAACCTGTGCATTATTATTATGATTGAAATAATTAAGAATTCACCCAAAAGCTGTTGCTACCAAATGCATTTTTATTTTTAAAGTGCTCACACTTAATAAACTGAAAGTATAAAATGCAAACGTGTATTTTTCTTTAAAGTGCGAATATAAGAACAGAACTGTCATGTTACGGTCCCCGACCCCTCCCTGTTGGGCGTGTGTTAACGTTGTCTGCGTCTACTCGTCTGTGTCTGTGTATCTCCTTGGGTGCGGGTGCGTCTTGTGATAATCCGTCTCACCTGTGGCCTGTCTCGTCATCACGTGGGGTTGATGTGGTTTGTCTACTTAATGTGTGTTCGCGCAGCGTCCTGTGCTCGTCGTTGTTAGTCACACATGTAAACGTGTTTTATGTGCGCTGTCTGCGCTTCCGTAAATGTAATAAACGTAATGATGTGGAAATTGCTAAGGATTCTGTCTCGTCCATCGCCTTGCGATTACAAGAACATTTTAAACTTTTTTTAACTGGGTAAACTGTCAGTGACATGGACTAACTGTAAATAGTCACTGACACTGGATAAACTGTCCTTCTGTTTTTAGATTGCCAATTTGACTATCGTCGTTACCATCACTGTCCGACGCCATGTTGTTTTAGTTAGTTAGACCGAGCACGCCTGCGTGAATTCAGTGACGAGGCGGGGGTAAAAGTTCACAAAAAAATCGATCTTTGGACGTACGAATCGATTATCAGATCATCATATGCAAATCGATTCTGAATCGGAAAACCGATTTTTTCAACACAGGCCTATCTGGGATATAATAAAAAAGAAAGAAAAGTTTTCTAAGGACGGGTGGGGGAGTTAATGATAATGCTAAAATAATAATGATAATCATCTATTCAGTAATGACGAAAAATGAAAAGACGAAATAGATGAAACGGAATGAGAAGACAAAGACTTTTTGTCATTAGCCAGGTCTGATCTGAGACCAGATGCAGTAGGCTGTTTGAACATCAGTTTCTTTAATATATGCAAAAGGGAAGTGTGGCAGTGTGGAGAGAGTAATTGATGTACATTAAAGTCTGTTCTTCCTGAGAGCCCCTCCCTCTCAGCATTTTGTGGCTGAACACCATCACACTGTCATGCTTCTGTGACTTCATTGCTGTCAGGGGCTTGTGACGTTTTGAGAATATTTGCATATAATTTGAAAGGCTGGTGCAATATCAGTGAGAATTATTTGAAAATTTGTAACAAAGGGCTGTCCTGTATGAATGTCAGGATCGTCATAATAAGGGATCGGTTGTCGTTGATTGTGTAATATGATTGTGTAATGTGTAATAAGTAACATTTAATAATGTGCTGCTTAAAGCTCGTCTTTTTCAGATCTGTCACACCAAATGCTCGAGTCCTTCCAAATGTTTATGATGGAAAAACCACTAAGCAGTTTCTGCAAGGTAGACATTGCTTACAAATCAAAACTGATTCCAGATCAGATCTGGCTACTGATTGCACCTGAAAACCATGAAAATCTGTACGTACCACTCCAGATCCCCTCTTCATCCACACAATGGTCAGGGATGGGTTCCCCGTCCAGGCGCAGTTGAAGACAGCGTCCGTGCCAAGGTCCACCTGCAGGGATTGGGGCTCGGCTGCCATCCGGGGACCAACTGCAGGAAACAAAGTCCCGCAGAGCTGTGATCAGTGAGACCGTGACACACGCCCAAACTTTGCAGCTGATCACCAGAAAAACACTATTTGATTTTCCTGAACTAAATCAATCGGATCCAATATTCCAGTGACTGAAAGTTTCTGATTAGACTTTTGAAGCTTTTTTAATAGCTATGCCTAATGACTTTTTTTATCCGTACTTCGTTGCAATTAATATGGCTAAACTAATAGAAAATGTTTTTGCTGTAGTATGAAAGAGTAAAGGGGAAACTTACAGTAGACATCCACGTTACGACTGATGTTGGTGCTGCCCAGGGGGTTGGTGACCTCACAGGAAACAGCCTCGGTGAAAAAGGAGTGATCCACGATGACCTCATAGGTGTCTCCGGACACTTCCTTGATGACGCTGCCTCCTTTAGCCCACCTGCACACCGTGATTAATGATAGGTTTTCATCACGAGCATACTGTTCCAATCGTTAAGTGACATCAAAAACCACACTGTCCTGAAAATAAGCCCAGACCAAAGCTTTTGAGCTGAAACTGGTGAAATGGTAGAGAAAAAAACACAGGTCCACAAGTTCACAGAAAATACATTAATCCCAAAATAACCCCTGTTCTCTCTTTAATGGAACAGAATGGGCACTCATCATTGGCTACCCCTGCTGCCACAAAAATCAGAAAGCCACTTGAGAAGTTACCATGGCGATGGTAGGAAGACCTTTTTTCCATCAGTGAGATAAACAAGGTCTGGTGTGTGCCTGTCTAACACAGATTAGTGACTAAAACACTATGACAAGTGCCTTCCTCCCAGCAGTGTCCGTCCTGAATGGATTACAGCGCTGTTACATGAGAACCTATGGAAGGGAGCGAACTCTGACGGCCTCAGCATGTTTTTGCTGAGTTGACAGCACACACACCCACTATCCAGAGCAGTCAGGCTGGAGGAGGAAACATCACAAAATGACAAATAGTTACCAAAACGACACCAGCTGTTCACGGCACAAAGGAGGCCGGTGTTAATGAATCGACGTGGATTTCTGCGGGGAACACCAGGCTGGTGTCGTAAGGCAGCATTCCAACATTCTCCCGTCCCACTGCCCAAAGGCTTACGCGGATCTCAGCGGTTCCATCTACCCACCAGCAAGGGACACCTCCCTGTTGCCGCTCATGTCGGGAACCATTCATACGAGGTGAAAGAGAGGCGGGAACGACTGGCCTCCTGTGACACTTGGACAAACATCTCGGCAAATTGTCATCATGGCTGAGGGATCATAGCACAAAGGTTCACTTCACAAATACATGAATAAATGCAAAACATTTTTTTTCTCTTTGTCTGAGAAGACTCCAATGATCCTTTCCCTACCAGCCAAATCTCACAAACTACCGTCTCGGCAAGAGTGAATGAAAATGCTTGTCGAAGTCAAAAATCTTAGACATTCATTGCTGGCCAGATGAGATTTGAGCATTTAAAACTGAAATCATAGAACAATGGATAGGAACTATAATTACTTGGGCAGCAGCTACGGCTGTTGAGAAACAGGGAGCACCTGTGATTCCAAAAATATTCCAGCGCAGGGGGGCGTACGGATGTGCCGCCTTGGCCCTCGCCGTAATTACTTCAGGATAGGAGACTGAGCTGTAGCCGGAGTAATTAATGCAGCAGTCACCTGTTCCGCAACTGGCATTTCCTCCCCAAGAGCACAGAATAAAAACCCTGGGCTATCACATGGCCCAGGTTATAATCAGGTCAATAGATGGCCAGTGTTGTATTTAAATGTGGACTGTGAGGATGCTCTTTAATCACCGTGGGAGGAGTTGTAAGGAGTCTTTTGAGTTAGCTCCATGTCTGATGATGGGAGCTCGAAATTGGAATGCAAGATGCAAGTCCCAGTCCCAGTCCTGCGGACATGCTGTGTGATCTTTCCTTTCCATCATCAGGGCCCACTTCCTGGAGAGCACAGCTCATGGAAGGACACGCAACATCGACAATCGCCATTCAAGCAGCATCCCTCGAGCAGCCCGGAAGAGGAACTGGAGTCCGGTCATCACTCTCGCCACTAAATCAGAGTGAAGATTGTGCCACTCAAGTGCGCCACTCGACCGGCGTGTTACTGCTGTCTTACAGTGAGAAGGAAGACGAGGCTCCATGCCACTTCATGTCCCCATCTATATTCAGCAAACCCTCCAATGTCCAAAGTTTGGACTGTGACATGCAGACACAGAGCACCCAAGCCCTCAGAGCTAGTACAACTACAAGATTTTCAGTCCTTGGCCATTTCAAATGTGACGCTTTCATAAGCGCAAATAAAACACTGATGTCATTCTAGTGGGGACAGAAAGTGGGCCATGAAAGTGACTGGTCCACAGTGGGAAGCGGATTTTGATTAAGGCCCGGCTTGGCTGACGACTGTGGTCTGATAGCGACGGACCGCTCTGGCTTCTGGATGAGCCGGAGGAGTGCGTTGGCTGCCACTGCGTGCCGTCAGCTCCAGAGTCTCCATTATATCCGGGCTCCTCTGGGCGAGGAGCACAACAAACACAGCCTGTCCACTCCCAAAGCCTGGGTAAACCCCGCATCCCACAATCCACAGGGGAATAGCTTTATTGATTAATACAAAGTTAGAAAGGGGGATGATGGCATTTTGGGCGTCAAATGTCCTTCCCAAGAGATTGGGTGCTTGGGAGTCTGAAGGCCCTTTGGTACTGATGGGATCACATATGATGACATATTACTTTCTTCCATGGATTCTTTTTATGTAGTTGGGTTTCAGGGTTTAATATCACTGAGTGATGCACTGAAATGTTTGTCTGTGGTGAAGGATCTTTTTGACTGGCACTCACATAATATTTGTGATAGAACGGCAACTACAAAGGAGGGCTTATGATTGATATTTGATATTTCTGACCATTTTAACAGTGGCGTGAATGACATTTCAATATTCTGCTGAGCGGAGCGGGATACATGCGTAAATGATGAGGATGTCATTCCTAACCATCTCTCTGTCACTCCATCACCTCAATAATCTTCCTTTATAACTGCATTTCTCTCTCTCTCTCTCTCTCTCTCTCTCTCTCTCTCCCTCTTCTTCTCTCTCTGTCTCCCTCTCCTTCTCTCTCTCTCTCTCTCTATCTCTGACTCCATTACAGTGCATCCGGGATGTGATTATCTAGCTGACTGTGAAGCCTGCTTGCATAATGCTTTGTGCTTTGCCACATGGTTGCTGGGAGTTCTCTTACAACATCAGAACAAGCCCCCAGCCAAAGATCTCCAGCCAACTCCACACCCCCTCACCTCCACCACCACAAACATGCACCTACCCCCACACACAGCACACCTGTTACCGTGGGCACAGTCACGGGGGTCGTGGAAAACACACGTCTCGCGTGTCTGCAGGTCAAACCTTTGGCGAGAAGTGCATGCCATTTCTGTGATGTCACCATAGAGATGTGTGACAGCAAAAACACTTGTGAAACTTGGGAAAACAAAACAACCTCAATGTAAACATGTCCTCAGGTGCTTGGCAGATGGCCTTCTACCTGGCCCTCCACACGCGTCATCTGGCCCCTCCACGCTAGTGACACTCCATCCCTCTCTTCTCCACCTCCTACCACAATAACACACTTCCTCTTCAATCTCTCACTTAATGACACAAATCCTTACAAAATGTCCCCGTGTTGATCACGATGACTTGTCAAAGCTCCGTGGTTCATGGGTCCTCCTCAGTAGACTATCATTAATTCAAGCTCCAGTTTGATGTTTCCTGCTGTGAAATTCATCAAGGCAAGTGCCAATCAAGAGGGCTATTAAATCCCAGAGGAAATGGCAGAATGACACCCGATCAATGGCGATGCTTCCCATCAGGAACGTGGCACTTTGGGATAGGGGAGCTGTACATCCTGACTTGAATAAATCCAGTGCCTGAATACTAAATGTATTTGACTATATTTTATATGATAGATTCATGTCAGTTGAAGTACTGGGATGTTGGGGGAAGAGCAGACACAGATGACTGTACTGTCCACGGACCGAGCGTGCGATGAGGAGGCACAGAACTCGTTCCTTAGAGCGTCTCTTATCTGACGCACGCAGACAGGCTGAATTATCTGAGGCCGCATGCAACACGCAGCATCAGTCCTGCCTCTCTGCCTGCTGTAAGCTTTGCCTTGCTGATTCCCTTTGCCTCAATCTCCCTCTCTTTCTCTCTCTTTCTCTCTCCGTCACACCATCTATCTGTTTCTACAACTATCTCGCTTTGGGTTGATCTTTCCGTCTTTCCGTTTTCCCTCCCATTGGCGAGAGCTTCAGGGCGACGGATCTGGTGCGTGCCCACGTCTCGGGACCATCTCCGCCCCGCTAATAATGAGCGTAGGCCGAGCACATAAACCATAATACTCAAGATGAACTCAGATATGACCCATGACTGTAAGCTAGTCGAACACCCAGAGAAGCCAGTCCAAGTATTTTCCAGAACACATTAGCCCAACCACCCAATAAAAAAGCTCATTTTTTTATGGTTGCAGATTTCTACAATAAAACACATTGATTTTGTGATATGCTGTTCCGTTATTATATTGCTGCAGGGAAATATAGACCCTGCTCCGTGATCTGTTGCTCGGAGGTTGTTATATTCGCTCTACATGACCTCTCACCTCTGTTCCCATTCGTTCAGAGGGGGTGGCAGATGGGGATCTGCACAGCCCAGAGGTCAGAGGTCAGCCCAACCTGGACAGAGCTCCCAAGAAGCAGCGTGCAAGCACTTACATCCAAAACATCCAGTCCCATTTCCCATCGATAGACCTGCATCAATAATTCCTTGTCGCTTACCTCCACAGAACTGATAATGAGAGATCGGGTGGTGAGTTAACCATAGACTTACAGACAAGAGACGTCAGTGGATGAGCAGAAACAGAATGCACAGTTTTTGGCTTCTTAGCTTGGGCAGTGGGAGTGGTGGGTGATGTAATGTTACCTGTACTGAGTGACTGGTGGGTTGGCTTTAGCAGCACAGTGAAACTTCACCAGGTTTCCCTCCAAAACGGGCTGTGGTTCCACAGAGAGGTTAACCAATGGCAAGTCTGCAGGGAAAGAGGTACATTCACGAATGTCAGGGGATCCATCACCAAGCTGCAGCGATACCTCTCCATCCCATCACTGATGTCATGGGCAGAGGGTGGTGATGCAGCACTAGTGCAAGAACACCGCCACAGTACTGATAAGATCACCACTCAGTACTGAAAAAAATCTGGTCTACAGACAGATGAGCTGAAGACATTAGAGTCAGGGATGAAAAATGAAATGACAAAAATGTAAGAAGGGGTGCAGGGTGCTGTTTACTGTGCACACAGTGATACAAAAATGAATTAAACTGATTTGCTTGTAAAGAGTTTGATTGGTAATAAAATGACAAGCAAGCACATTAAAAGAAGCATAACATAAAGATAACAGCTAAGATACCACGAGCACAAACACACAGTTGCGCTCACTAAATCCACACGGACCGCATCCATCTCACTGGCGCTCACATCCGCTGCCAGTTCCACATTCCCACCACAAAGACACTACTTTGTCACTTTGGAAAGATGAACAGCTGGACCAGATCGAGGCCCGACGGAGGCTCGCTGAGTGTTCTCCATTTCCCCGAGGCGCGCCACGGATGCGAGCCCTCGAGCGACGCGGACGGCGAGAGTCGCTGGTTCTGGCGCTGGGGGACACGTACGCCCCTCCCATCCTTCCAACTCTGGCTACAGATCCAAAAGGGCTGAATAATTGACGGACCCAAATCTATTCCGCCATAACGACTTCCAGCTCCACAAGCCCTTTCATCTCAATCTCCAGCTCCTTCTTCTCCATGTCAACTTAAGTGTGGAGAGGGCCACATCTGCTCCTCCACTTATGTCGTGTGTGCTGTAGACCTGCAAAAGAACATGATTCCGGAGTGCCAGGTAAGTGTCTATGGTATGTGAGGATTCCCTGCCTTTGAGACTCTTGGCATGAGAAGTATGGGTAAACCACTCTTACATGCGCAGACGCTGCAGCCTGACACCCAGTATATGTGTTGCAACACAGCCGGTGTAGGCGAAGACCTCAGAAGAGGAGAGAGTGAGAAAACGGTCCTTGATTGGGCGGCAGGCAAGCAACACATCATCATTTCAGCATTTACAGGAGAGCGAGAAAGGGATGGAGCAGTGGTTAAAAAAAGAGGAGAGAGAGAGAGGGGGGGGGGATATGATGCAATGCCTCCCACAGATTAGAATCTTGATCAGGTTGGATGCAGGTGCCTCTCCTGTGTTTAAACGCCTCCCTGCCTGCGTGTGGCGTGTCTTTAATTACAGTGACGCGGTCTCCCGCGGACTTCACTGCCCAGGTCTCCTCAGGCAGTGGAGAGCTGCCGGCACAGAACATGGCGTAAGAACCGGCACCGCAGCAGATGCAGGAGGCCGGGCTTCAGCTGCCTGTCCCCAGGGCTGTGCTGCTACAGCACGCACATGGCCATGTGTGTGTGTGTGTGTGTGTGTGTGTGTGTGTGTGTGTGTGTGTGTGTTCTCCTTGTAGTATATGTATCCTGAAGGTACACAGCTGGACCGGGTGGGTTCAGCTGTTGCAGTTGCAGAAGGAGAATATTTCAGGTGCTATCCTGAGTCTCATCACTCTGCTTGTACAAAGCCCATGGCTCACTACACACTCCCACACACACACACACACACACACACACCCACGAGATGCCCCGCTGCACCAGCTCCAACTGGTTACGCTGCAGGGTATCCGCATAGCATTAGCGCCAGGTAGCTGGGCACACCACGAGAGGGGTGGAGCGGCAGTCACGTGGGTGGATGCCTTCTCAGCCACTCCTATAGGCTCTCCACCCTTGGAAGGAGCCTGCCTCAAAGGCCCTGCCCCCGCCTTGCTGTCTTTTGCCTCAGTGGCATGACTGGGGAAGGCGTTTGTGTCAACGCCAGTCTTTTTCCTGCGGTGTCTCCCTGAGACAGCAGATGTCAAAGGCAGCTCTCACTCGGGACACAAGCATGACACTATCAACAAACTTTCCCGGACAGCGAGACGGACTGTATCTTATCCACCTCTTAGCCGGACAGCTACACCCAGAGGACTGGGGGTAGGGTAAGGGCGGGGGAAGTGTCTTCCAGACCACGAGTGAGGGTTTCCATAGGCGGCCATGACAGACAGCGGCGTAATAAAGAAGTCTGTTTCTCCCTTTGATGTATAAATGCATGAGTTTGCTCTCCAGTTCAGCCTCACACAACGAGCCCATCAATATGCAGCAGTGCTAATTCCTCAGCATCGCCCCGAGAGGCCGTCGCCAAGACGACAACTCCGACAACAGCCCTGACAACAACGCAGGGGAGGTGGGAGGAGCCGCGGCGGAAGAGGGAAACCGAGAAGCTGGTGATGGCGATGCCGTGGTGACAGCTGTTTTGATCGGAAGTTCAAAGCAGTAGCAGATGGCTTTTTCAGAACAATCGGCCAACCCCACGAAATGCAGCAGGAATGGGAAAATGTGTTTAGTTTTTTTTTCTGTTAAAGCTTGATATCTGCTTCACACGTGGGGAGGCCAAAGTTTGAAAGACAAGGAAGGGAGTGAAACCCCTCCCACAGGGCCAAACCCCTCCCACAGGGCCAAACCCCTCCCACAGGGTCAAACCCCTCCCACAGCAAACTGAAGGTGCAATAGAGTCCACAAGATTCACCTATGAAGAGTCTGGCCTATTGAGGTGATGTCAGACATTTGGAGCGCTCTTGTATCTGCAGGTTTAAGTGGACGGGTCTATGTGTCTATGTTCATAATTTATAAATATTTCAAATGATACGGATTATAATGGAATGGATTATATGGAAACTAAAATTACCTTCCAACTCTTAACATGTGGCATTGTGGGGTACGTAGCAACCAACCAGATGTTCTAAACACTATATAAACATCAAGTTAAAGTTCTATGTTGAAGTCCTTCTGTCCCATCTGAGTTCAGACTGTGTGTGCCTCCTTAATAAATCATGCAGTTCATGCCATGATTTCTCTGCGCATTCCCAGCCCCTGACGTTCTCCTGATTTTACTGCGACTGGGTTGGAACCTGAACCAGGTACCAAAGAGATGCCGTGATTGCAGAGTGGACCAGAGGCTGCAGCTAAGTGGGAAATTGCGGAGGTATCACACCACTGCATCATAGCAAACTGATCGCTGATTACGGTAATTACAGCGCATGTCCAAGGGCGAGTCCGCACGTCGCCGACCAGATCTCCATCTGCGATGCGTACCAGCACGTCCCCTCCGGGTAGTACCGCACATCTTCATGTGCTGCCTCCAGTAAATTTCACATTTCGATTCTAATTTGGTTAACCCTGGTCCTGAATCTGCCGTGGGGGCTTATTGTAAACAGAGGTGCAGGGATGCATCTAATTCCCCAGCATTTCAACAGTGACGGACCGTGAGGTGACGCGGTGAGACAGAGCGCTCTACTCTCCCACCCACACGGAGAGACGTATCTCAGACGGCGTCCAGCTGCAAAAAGTCTCTCATTACTTGCGTCACGACGGTGTGACGTCAGAACAAGGTCCCCCCCCCCCCCCCCATGCTCTGCTCGGGGACGCAGACATCCTGATTCTATGTCTCTCTCCCGCTCAGCGTCTCGCACAACCTGTCTCACTCTTTCTGGAGCACAGCAGCTGAAATCTCACGCTTTCAAACTCACTCCTTTAAGATGCGGAATGTGGTTGTTTGCAGGCGTGCACTGATGCTGGTGAATGTGAGCGTGAGGTGTCAGTGACAGCTGATATCATATCCTCGTAAGTTCCTCTCCACTGGGTAAATGGCTGCGATTCAGCTGAATGAATAAACCAAGGCTCTGTTTAATGCCGAACACTCCGGGGAGAATTCTACACAGGCGGCAAGACACAGTCTAAACTAGGACAAGGCCCCTGGCTACCCTCGCATCTCCTGCTCGGGCTGTCTGTTGCTCTGTCTCTCTCTCTCTATACATCTGTCTGTCTGCCTCTCTCTGTCTCTCTCTCTCCCTCTCCTGGGTCCTTGTCTAAACTCCAGGTCCTCCCACTGAAAAGTCAGGCTGGAGGAACAGCTGCCACTCACCTGGGATTACACATTGATCCTGCCAGGTCTGGCCCAGTCCAGGTACGCTACTGTGGCCAAATCAGTAGCTCAACCCCCCACATCTCCCACAGCTGCTCCATCGTCCAAACACTCCCAGGCTCACGTTTATTTGCATCAACATCTACATTTTTCACACAGTGTATCTATGTGTCATTGCAGTTCAGTGTTTCCCAGTGGAAATACAGAAATGCTTCAAAAGAATTATGTTCAGGTTGGTTATAATGCAAGTCGAATCTGTTACTCTCTCCTCTACACTACATTAAACAGCATAGATCAGATCGTCATGAAACGCATAAATTAACAGTGTGGCAGAACATTTGTAAATGCATGCTTGCATGTCTTTCCCATATAATTATGCACTGGCCCAATTTCTTGTCTCTAAATATGCAGTTAATTTCAGTGGTGTGTGTGTGTGAGAGAGAGAGAGAGAGAGAGAGAGATAGAGAGAGAGAGGGAGAGAGAGAGACAGTGTGTGTGTGTGTGTGTGTGTTCCAAAAACAGAACAGCCTACAAACATCTGAAGGCCCACTCACTGCCTCTCAATATGTGTGTGTGTGTGTGTGTGTGTGTGTGTGTGTGTTTGTGCGAGAGAGAGAGAGCGAGAGAGAGAGAGAGTGTGTGTGTGAGAGTAAGTGAATACGTGTGTATATGTGTGTGTGTTTGTGCGAGAGAGAGAGAGAGAGAGAGAGTGTGAGAGATTAAGTGAATATGTGTGTATGTGTGTGTGTGTGTGTGTGTGTGTGTGTGTGTGTGTGTGTGAGTGAGTGAATGTGCTCATACTGCCCTCCAGCAGTTCCTATCTCAGCCCAGGCTGTCTCTTATCAATATTAACTGTACTACCTGGCCCCACAGCGCTCCCATGTGGCCTGGAGGACACCCACAGCTGTAGTGATCTGGCCCTGCAGGCTCTGCTCTATGGCCCTTAGCAGTTCCCCATCACTTATTCATCAGACACCTGCTTATGCACAGTAGTGGAAAGTCAGCACAGGTACGCAAATCCCCCCCGATTCACTTGGTGCTTCATATTGTGTGAAGGCGATCTTAGAGTGACAGCTATTCAGTCATTCATAGAGCTGAGGAGGTTACTGACTGCATGTAATACTGAAAACCTCATTATCCTCCCTGCATGTCTGGCCTCTTGCATTCACCTACCACTCTCCCAGGGACATTCGTTTTCAGCCGCTTTGAAAATTCTTCAACAAACCTCCATGTCTCCGTGCTGCATTTAAAATCTTTTTTTTTCCCCCACCTACTCTCTCTCACTCTCTCCACTCTCTTCCACAGAGAGCGGGCACGGCGGATTTTAATGAAATTAGAAAGACTCTGCAAACCGGGAGGCCTCAGCTCAGTTGAATCAAAGTTCAATTACAGAACGTTTGATTTCTCGCGCGGCTTAATTAAAACAGCGACGGCGGACTGGGAGGGGAAAACTGGACAGCAGTGAAGTGTTTCACGCCTCACTATGCCCACAGGACACATGCAGGAGAGAGTGGGAGCCAGAGAGAGAGAGAGAGAAAGATAGACAGGGAGATAGAGAGAACCAAAAATGTTATAGTGTTCTAACAGATGCAAACAGTTGCTTACAGATATTAGTAACCTGCCGCTTGTTGTGATTTGTCATTATTTTGAGGCTAAAGTTGGGAGGACAGATGGGGGTGTCGTCGTTAAAGCTTCTCCCGCTGGGCCCCCCCTCACACGTCGTTCAGCCGAAACCGCTCACGGCAGCGCGGGGCGCCCGGGGACGAGACCCGCTTCGGCGATTCTGACAGGCGGCCGCCTCGCACACGTCTCCCCTCCTCCTCTCCTCCTCCACCCCTCCTCCACTCCTTCTCCTCCACCTCCTCCTCCTTTACCAGCTTTTGCGCTGTGAAGAGATTGGCTGTCTGCGCAGCACCAAAGCTCGCTGGGGTCTTTATAACCTCTGCTCACTATTGTGCCAGGAATGTGTCTCTCCGAGCGAACGTAAGCAAGAGAATGGAGCCGTCAACAGTAATGGGACTCCGAATAGCGTTTTCTGCTTTATTAGTCATAGTTAATAACACAGAAGGAGATGAAGAGAGATGAAATATGGCCTCGCCATTGTGCGCTCTGTTGATTCTGGAGAATTGTGCTCGATTGGGGAAAGAAATGGGATTTTCCTACAGTCTATGCTGTGTGAGCTGGGTGTATTCTACCGGGGCGTGGGTGGGTGTCTTCTACCGGGGCCTGGGTGGGTGTCTTCTGCAGGAGTGTGGGTGGGTGTCTTCTGCAGGAGTGTGGGTGGGTGTCTTCTGCCGGGGCGTGGGTGGGTGTCTTCTGCAGAAGCAGTGGTGAGTGTTTTCTGCCGGGGCGTGGGTGAGTGTTTTCTGCTGGGGCCTGGGTGGGTGTCTTCTGCAGTGGCGTGGGTGGGTGTCTTCTGCAGTGGCGTGGGTGGGTGTCTTCTGCTGTGGCGTGGGTGGGTGTCTTCTGCTGGGGCGTGGGTGGGTGTCTTCTGCAGTGGCATGGGTGAGTGTCTTCTGCAGTGGCGTGGGTGGGTGTCTTGTGCCGGGGCCTGGGTGGGTGTCTTCTGCCGGGGCGTGGGTGGGTGTCTTCTGCAGTGGCATGGGTGAGTGTCTTCTGCAGTGGCGTGGGTGGGTGTCTTGTGCCGGGGCGTGGGTGGTATCCCACAAATGGGAAAGATTGATGGAGCAGAAATCAAAGGTGGAGGGGGGGACTTTCTGACAAAAGTTAGAAGTTGGAGTCCTTGTAACAGATCTGCTCACTTTTGTTACGTTTATCACACCACAATACAGTACTTACACACACACACACACACACACACACACACACACACACACACACACAAATACATACAATCTCCTTTCCTGTATAGATCAGTCCTGTATACAACAAAGACTATATCAATGAATATAAATAGACAGACAGAAAGTGGTAGTGGGATTTACAGCAGATTTTGTGCGCTGTGTCCAACTATAACACAATATCAGTGACGAGCCCTACGCCTAGTGAAGAGCACCAGAGTAGGCACAGAGTGGGCACAGAGTGGGCACAGAGTGGGCACAGAGTGGACACAGAGTGGGCACAGAGTGGGCACAGAGTGGGCACAGAACTGGCACCGGGGTACTGGAGGGATAGCTGGCACAGGGGTAGGGGTACACTCACGCTGGATGTCTATGGTGACGCTGGTCTCTTTGCCACTCGGGACGGCTTTGTTGGACGCCCGACAGATGATCTTCTGTCCCGTCTCGATGTTGGACGGAGACACGTACAGGGTGCTGACAGTGCTCTCTCTCCTCTCCTCGCGGAGCAGAGTCTGGAAGAGAGGAGAGCCAGTGTGACTGGAGGACCCAAAGCAGAGGGCATAGTTAAGTTTAACTGTCAACCACGAGCCAGCTGGGTCAAGGTAACACACAAACACACAAACACCATCCATCACCAGTGGCAAGGCCTGGGCTCCCAACGCTGTGTTTAATGTGAAGACACATCGCTCTCTTTCCTCTTCACACACCACGGTATATTGATTGTAATGATAAAGTAAAAAAAGAGACAAAAATAAGAAATAAAAAATGCGAAGTGTGTTTCAGAGGCCCGTTCCTAAGGCTGCAGGGTGACAGTGCCGCGCGCCTTGTCACGGGCCACAAAGGAAATCAATCTTCTTTTACTCAGCTGGTACAAACAAGCTCAGGCCTTGGCGTGTACCATCTGGAGGCGCTCGACGAAATCTGCTCGCTCCATCACCCCGAGATGGCTTAGAGAGAGGGAGAGAGAGAGAGAGAGAGAGAGAGAGAGAGAGAGAGAGAGAGAGAGAGAGAGAGAGAGAGAGAGAGAGAGAGAGAGAGAGAGAGGAGTAATAGTATGACAGGCAGGGTGTGTAGAAGAGTCACACCCATCAGAACAACCTGCCTGGCCATGGTGCCCTGCTCCAGAGCCTCATACCCTCCCCCACCAACTGGAAACACTGCTGTTCTGTTTTAGCTCCGCCTCCTAAGTCCCAAGATGCTTGGCCTCACTCGACGTTCCTCCTGTTCTTCTCATTTATGAAGCAGACGAGCATTGGTCAGACCTTCGGGTCAACTGTAATCAGCCCACACTCATACCTACACGCTGCAGTCAACTCTATGAAAAGCAAAAGATCTCTGTACTTGGCAAATAGCACAATAAAAAAATCTTTGGAGAAATACTCAAACAATCCTGCTGGGTTTTTTTTTCTATTGAGTGACATGTTTTTCTCGGAGAAGAAAAAACAGCTCTCCTCCTGTTAAAAGTACCCTCCCACCCGAGCCTGTGCTATAACTGTGTGAACTCTTGTGGTCGATTTGTGCCAAAAGTGCGGACTTGTGTGGGTGCTGCTTTGAGAGTCAGTCTGCTCCTCCAGAATCCAAGCATTATCTCCCCACCTCACACAGCAGCAACTCACAAAAAAGGCAAAACCCAGCATAATGTACTGAGAGACTGTAATAGCTACATTGGCATAATTAGCATGTACTGGCTATTGACAGTGGGTTCGCTAATAGTAGTAATTACCTGCTCACTATTTCATCGTTCCTTTTTCAATTTGGACCAAAAAAAAGAGAAAGAAAGAAAAGAAAAGATCAAAATGAAACCCGTTGTTTGCCATCCCGTGCCGGGGAGGGCAGTGGTGGGGGTGTGGACCGAAGTGTCAGAAAAACCAGAACAAAGAAGACCATGTGATTATTGCAGTCGAGTATCAGAAGGTCACAAACACCCCCCCCCCCCCCCCACTCCCCCGCCGTACGCCCACTCGCCCCAACCCCCCACAGAAGAAGTGTCAGCATTCAGCAAAGCCAACCAACCAGATGCTATTTACACTTTAAAAATGCTTAAGACCCAATGCCATTATACAGGGCATTATGAGATAAATACACATTTTAATACTATTCAGAGGGCAAGTGAAACAGATTAGAACAGGGCTGTGTGAAAATAAGATATAAATGGCATCCAAACAGCCAGTACAGCTCCTAGTATACTGGTCACATATTACACATTACACATATCTCCAGACAGCTATCCATGCTACATGAGCCCCCGCCCAAGCCCCACCCAAGCCCCGCCCAGGCCCCGCCCAAACCGTGCCCAAATCCCTCTCAGCCCCATCAAGTCACTGAAACCATTGGAACCCGCTCAGACGCTAAAGTCTTACTTCTGAAAGCTCACCACAAACATGCTGTGTGGCTCGGAGTGCACCGCATCTCCATCTGCAGTGCTAATTACAGCCCGACCCAGCTGGGCTGTGTGGCCTATTACCACATATTAATTTCACTTAAAAATGTGATAAGCAGTCAGGACTTTGTTTTACCAATCCATAAAATTACAAAACACAAGACGAGCACTTTTTTTTCTCACTCCGTCCTGGGGTTAGAAACCATCCTTTGATCAACTCATTTCATCCCCGGACCTCTAGGTCTGATTAATTAGCACCATTTTACGGCACAATTAATTAATTAAATGCTTCTCCCAGCCCGCACTTTTAATTTCGGCGTCATAATGCCAGCAACGTTAATTAGCTCGACAATAGAGAGAAAGAAGGTTACATTCCTAACATTAATACAAAGTGCCAGGTGTACTAAATAAAACCTGATCACCATAGCATGAAAAAATGCATTCAGATTGTTATTAAAGTTTATGCCCCGCCGGATGGTTCTCTTGTGGTGTGTACGTTCCGATTCAAAAGCCTTGTCTGTCATTAAACTGAAAGGAATGAGAAAATGAGTGTTGGAGGAATGATGAAATTTATGAGCCAGATGAAGAGAATGAGCTCTGAAAGCTCAGGGGGGAGAGGTGACGTGGGGGAGGCAGGGAGGTGGAGGCAGGAAATGACAACGGCGAACTCCATTTATGACGAAGCCGTGAGTAGTGACTCTCCCTGAAGCGCCGGTCATGTGTGGACACAAGCACTTTCATGCCCTCATATATTAGAACAAGATATATAAACAGTGTCTCGCACCTCCTGTGACCTGCTATGGAGCTGATAAGACTTTCTGGAACCTTCTGGAGGACCCAACATACATTTGAGCATCAGCTACATTACTGACTGTGCCCTCTGGATTTACTCCAATGATTATATCACAAATAGCTTGTAGTTGGAATATCTGTTATTACTGTAGCCTGCACTGAGGCAGATTCATATTTCCTTTAGTCTTAGACTGTGATTATGCTTCTATAAACCACTCTAGGGCTGTATATATAGTTCTTCTAACCTGCTATAGGGCTAAGTATAGTGTAGTATAGTGTTGCTGGGCTGGTTACTGCTCCTAAAAGTCAGTGAGAATGGCAATGGCAAACAGTGGTACTTTTTGGAGGTGTGATATTAGCTATTTCTGTGTGGTTTGATTTGACAGCCACTAGGCTGTGTACCGCAAAACCAACGTGGCTTATAGCTAATACTTAAGCCAGCAATCACCTCAAATGTCGCCGCAGACCTAACGTAGAGCTCCTCTCCGGCGTTTACGGAGGCACGGAGGAGGCGGGCGTGATGGAGGCTGCCTGTCTGCCTGATCGCTGATACTGAGGTCAGTGCTCTGTGTCTTCCACCCCTGATATTACCTCATCAGGAGACCCCGAGCTCGCTGGTGCTCACAGACGTGCTCTAATGAGGGGGGAGACAGGGATAATTGACCGTTTAAGTCAAGCCTGAAAGCATGGGCGTGGCCAAGGCTGTACCCGGACCCAACCCCCCCCAGATAGCAACTCGTGCTCACGCTCCACCCTTCATTTGTCCTGATTATGTGTACGATGATGCTGGGGATGTGGGGGGGGGGGGGGGGGGGGGGGGTGTGGAGGAGCAGGAGTGGCTCAATTATCCTTCGCGAAAGCCTCCATTATTCAGACTAAGCGATAGTGTCTTAATTGAGCGCAGGGCTTTTTAATGCTGTGAATGGAGATATGAGGAGGCCGGGTGGATCCCATCCGTCACCGCACTGCCTGCCACATGCCCCGCCCGCCAGGCCAGGCGTGGGAAGCAAGCCGACTGCGTGTGATTAGCGGCGCTGTCGTTAACAGATGCAGCTGGGTGAGCATTGGAGCCCTGTTGGTCTGATCAGTTTAATTTATCATGTTTTTGTAAAAAAAAAAAAAAAAAGAAGAAGAAGAAGAAAGAATTATGGGATGAGCGCTCCGCATGTCCGCGAGGACGTCGTGATTGTACGGATCTGAGCTGCAGCTGAGACTTGAGACGTGAGACTTGTTTCAGGGTGAAGTGGGGGGGGTCCCGTAGGTCACATGACCTGAGACAGTGCTGCAAAGCATTAGGCGCACAGCACAGCACACATACATGCACACAAGCATGATCACACATTCCTGTGGGAAACAGTCTGGACGCGGGACACGGTTTGGACGCGGGACACGGTTTGGATGTGGGACACAGTCTGGGCGCTGGACACAGTTTGGATGTGGGACACAGTTCAGACACAGTTCGGACATAGGACATGGTCTGGATGCGGGACACAGCTGGTTTTGGGTTGGCGGAGCTCGTTATAGGCATAATCCCCACATAGTGCAGCTGGATTCTGAGGGGAAAAGAGAGAGACAGTGGCATCTCTGCATCCCTCCATCCCTCCATCTGTTGGTTGGTGCTGACACTTTTAACAGCATGAACAAGACAAACATTTGCCACAGAGAGCTGGTTTTCCTGGGACTTTCATTCCAATCATATGGAGCTGAGGGCTAAATTGCAGGAGTATAGATGGGGTGTCCAATCACATTCAGATACCGCACTACCAGTTAACACAGCCAATCAGAGTTATAGCCTGCACTACCATTTAACACAGATTCAGGGTTAATACAGCCAAAAACAGACATACACCACAGTCAGGTTACCAGGAGTTGCAGGACTGGGAAAAAGGCAAAGAACACTGTAACAAACACAAACACAAGACACGTGTGCTGGTGGAAATTCCATTAAAGATGACACCACCTCATTCAGGTCTGCTCACTGAGTGCAAGTTCTACAGCGTTCCACGGTGCATTAACTGTGTGTGTGTCGGGCCTCCAGCGTCTCTCCCATACTGCACCGGGCGACGTTTGCTCCTACCTTTGAGTACATGGCCCCGTTCAGCACCTCCTCGTTGCGCAGCCAGACGATGGAGGCAGCGGGCTTGGCGTTATCGGCGTGGCAGGTGAGGTTGAGCGGGTCGCCAGCTCGCAGACTCACCACGGGCCCTCCGTCGATGACCGGGTCCTCCGGGGGAACTACAGCACGGGGAAAACCAAGAACTTCAGAGCAAGAACACCAGGAGAGCTGCTAACGGCCAGAGCAGGAACTACTGCCAGGGTCTTGGTGGTGTGTGTGTGTGTGTGTGTGTGTGTGTGTGTGTGTGTGTGTGTGGTGCTGCCACAGGGACAGCTGGGTAGAACAGCAAAAAACATGCATTTTAATCATGTAGTCTCAGTTGGGAAGCAATAAACTTGTAAAACCGCGCACGATTTCTCTATCTCTAGAAACACTTCCATTCTGATTCATATTACTTCATATCAAGCAAACAGCCAAAGGGGGAAATACTCTTACCAGAAAAACAAGTCATGGCCCTGCGAGAAAATACAGGGGAACGACATCATGTTGAAGGCTGGGAGTGTTTTAACTTTATCTCTGTTTAATGAGCGCAGGTGTGATTTCTACATGGGGTCATTACTGAGTCTCAGAATGGAAAGACATGCATCAGTGTAAGACTGTGCGTGTGCATATACACGTGTATGTGTGTGCGTGTGTGTGAACATGTGTAATAGCACCGGAGGGAGGATTGATGTGAAAGTGGTTTGACGGGGCGGAAAGCCAATCGAGGAGATGGCAGGAGAGAGGAAGAGTGTGTGTGTGTGTGAGCAGTTAAGATCTACAGACTACAGGTTTATGAATGGCACTGATTACACTCTCACCCACAGACTCACGAGTGCAACCACACAGACGTACACACACACACACACACACACTCACACACACACACACACACACACACACACACACACTCACACACACACACATACACAGACACATACACACACACACACACACACACACATACACACACACCCACACACACACACACACTCGCAGGCATACGAACACAGGCGCGTGCACTGGTTCTTTTCTGCTTTACCTAAACTGATATATTGATTCATGAGCTCATTATTGAGGGGAGGTGGGGGAGACAACTAAGATAAGCAACCAGATATGAGGTAGTAACTGCCTGCCTGAGCAGCATGGTCAGTGCACTCTTATGAACTTACAGAAGGGGCGATGGCCATAGCACAGGAGCTGGAACCCATACAGGGGAGGTGACATTGACACAATGATATATATGGATGCTACATGATAACGCTGCCCAAAACAATTAATAGAAAGTCCTTGCCTACAAGTATATCAATGGCTTCTTATATATTTGCATAAAAATATTCATAACAAAGGAAATTACTGCAATATATGGTATGATGATATTTAAATACTGTTTCTATGCCTTTGCTGCGCATTCATCACACAGTCTTGCACAAGGGTTGTACTCAGAGCTGCTGTGCATGGCTGTTTGATTTCTACATGCAGATTCATACGCCTGGAGTTGCTTCATCTTAGCAGTTGCCCACTCGTTTTATTTCAGGTTGTGAGGAGAGAAATGCAGCCCATACATAGCAATGTATTCACAACCACCCACACCCTCCCTCCATCTCCCTCCACCTCTCACACACTCCCTCTCTCTCTCCCCTCCTCTTTCTCTCTTTCCATCTCTCCCTTGTACTGCCATACACACACTCACACATACACACACTCTGTCTCTGTCAGACTCTCTGTCTGTCTCTCTCACACTCTGTCTCTCTCACACTTTCTGTCTGTCCCTCTGTACCTGTCTCTCCCTGTTAGCTTCTCTGTCTCTCTTCATCCCCTTTGCCTTCCATCTCTCTCTCTCTCTCTCTCTCTCTCTCTCTCTCTCTCTCTCTCTCTGTCTCCCTCACTGTAATTAAACTATGTGGGCTTCAGTGGCGGTGACATGCTGTGACAGTGTGAGGGTTTCATGTTAAGGCCTGGGTCCAGCTGTGGACTGCAAAAAAAGAAAATACATTCAACTCCCAAGAATATCGAGACTGGAAGGATTTTCTTTCTTTCTTTCTTTCTTTCTTTCTTTCTTTCTTTCTTTCGTTCTATCTATCTATCTATCTATCTATCTATCTATCTATCTATCTATCTATCTATCTATCTATCTATCTATCTATCTTATTGCTGTGAGATGTAGGCGTCTTCAGTCCTATTCAAGCGGGACAGGCTGCCTTCATTTCTAGCGGTGAGTTTACTTTAGTTCCTTGCGCTGAAGCATCCTTGTCACATCCTCTTCCTCATCATTCAGGAAGATGTGAGGATGACGAGGGGGTACAGACTGAATCAAAAAGCAGATCTGTTTTAGTTACACTAAAAAACGATACTTGATTCACTTGCTTGAGTTTATCCAGTGCCTGTTAAAACACTAATTGGCTGCCATGAAATGTTTTCACAGATGTCAGGTGGGGAAAAAATACACCTTATTGAAATTTCTAATTTAAAACTACTCTATGTAAGATTATGAAGGGAATTTGAATATTTAGATATGTTTACCTTGAATTCATACATGAAAAGGAACAGATGAATGACAGAATTAATTAGAATGAAAAAAAACATATGCATCACATGGATTTTAATATCTAAGTGTTGTATGTATAAAAATAAAAGTACCTCGATCTTCCATAAGTACCTATGGCAGTATGAAGCATACAGAGTCCTCCTCAATAAGGTTTATAATAGCAACAAAAATTTAAGTAGCACTAAGTGCTTAAATATTTAAATGACAAACATTTGATAATAAATGCTTACATATAAATGCTGAACTTTAAAACAAATATCACATACTATTTGAAGTGAATAATATCACTGTGTGTCAAATCATCTGGAAACACATACTTTAAAGAGACAAAAGACACATCACATCACACACATCACATGACAAATGTTTGCACGGCAAGCAGAAGACTACAGGGTTAGGTAAAGGGTTCAGTACAGGGTTCAGTACAGGGTTCAGTACACACCGGTGCCAAACAGGTTAGCTTGTGTTTTTCTATGAAAGTTGCAGTTGGATAAAAATTCTTCATTTTGTGCAGTGGCCGTACATTTCAGGAGTGCTTCTGGACTGCTGGAATGAATTTCAGGAGGGTTTCAGGACTGGTTTATTGAATTTCAGGAGGGATTCTAGACTGGTGGATGGAATCAGACTCCAGCCCTACTCATTTCACTGGACCTTAAGGCTAGAGCATTCAGGAGGGCTTTTCTCTGAAGAATCCGCTTACACCGGGACTTTTAACAAGTGCAGGTTCCAGGCAGGGCAATTTAGTATGTTACATCTAAATTCAATTAGCTGGTGAAAAAGGAGAAACAGAATTCAACTGAACTCTATTGGAGTAACTCTAATTCAACAGTGAACTTCACACTTAATTTAACTTTGAGGTTTTTGTACTGGGTTTTCATAACTGCTAACGGGGAGAACAACTCAGCGAGGGATAAAGCAAAAGCTCCTGGATTGGAACGTTTAGAGGGAACAGGAGTCTTCCTCCTTTTCCTCCCCTCCTTTGGTGCGATGCGAAGGTTTTTTTTTAATATTTCTGTCAAGACTGCAGCGTTGCGCCGCTCTCTAAAGTGTGTGACAGACCAATGTTGGGTTGTGTGTGATGGTGGGAACACGCTCCCTGCCACCGTGTGCACGTGACCTCCTCTGGTACCGGCTGACAGACCGGACGGCCGTTCTGTGTGACTGGCTCTGGCCTCGCAGGCTTGCAGCTGCTCCCCCTGCCTGCCAGGCACACAGAGGCCAGGCCCTTAGCTGTGCTAGCCATCATCATTATGGCCCTGTTTGCAAACTCGGCGGCCCCTAATGGCTCCAAATTAGCACTTTAGTGTGGCTACTCGATAGATTTCTCATGAGCTGGTCCACAGCACCGATTGATCAGCCCTGCTTAATTACCGACTGGAAATTACCTTCCTGTCCCTCTACACTGCTTTCTGAAGGGAGACTGCTCTCTCTCTTTCGATCAGTTTCTCTCTCTCTCTCTCTCTCTCTCTCTATCGCTCCCTCTCTCTCTCTCCCTCTCTTGTCTGCAAGTGGGACACAGTGGATGTCCTTTCCAGCAGCAGTGGTGACATCAGAGACATTTGAACAGAAGTGTATGAGACAGATTTGACAGATAAGACCTGTCTGATCTTGTAAATACTTTATTAGACATTTATTAGTTAAGTGCTTATTAGATTGCGTGACTCAACATCTATGGTCTAGCCATGTTTCTCAGGAGAGAACTGGAGACCTCAGGAAATCCTGCCCCGGACTCCAGGGGTTATTCCGTCTGTAGGAGAAGACACAGCTGAGCTTCTTCAAAACGGCAAAATACAGCAATGGTGGAGCAGCTATATTAATGCGAGGTGAGGAAGGGTTGTGAAGGGCTTCATTTTGACAGGGGAACAGCCATGCCTCGGTGGCTTGGAAAGAAAGGAAGAAACAATGAAGGATAGAATGCCAAGTTTTGGAAAGAGACTGCACACCATTCACTTTAGAAGACAATTAAATAAAACCATAAATTATTAGGAAGGCAAATGGATTTGTAATTAAACAAAGTGAGAAAAAACATTAGACCAATCAACTGGGCCTTTTTAAATGAGCTTAAAGCATAAAGAATTCTCAATCACTTGCAGGAATGAGATGTTAATACCGAGAGAGAGAGAGAGAGAGAGAGAGAGAGAGAGAGAGATAGAGAGAGAGAGAGAGAGAGACAGAGAGAGAAAGAGAGAGACAGCGAGAGAGAGTTCTACATTGGGATTCCACAGTAATTGCAGTTGAAGTCTACCCACTTTATTTGCCTGTCCAAGATTGACTGCCAGACGTAAGATATTGACATCAGCGGTGAGACTGTGGAACCGGGCAGTGACATGGTCTCTAATCCCAAAGGAGGCTGTGTGGAAGTGGGCATGGCTGGGCAGTGGCGTGGAGCCATGGAGAGGTGGGGAAGGGTGTGGAGGAGGAGGAGGATGCGTCCGGAAGCAGAGGCACTCTGGCCCGTGATGGATGGATGGGGAGAGAAAAAGTGAATGAAAGGAAAATAAATATGGCGGAGAAGGAGACAGGAGACGTATGTGGCCCACTGGGCCCAATCCAAGTCTTGGAGGACTGTCACAAATGCACCTGTGCAGTGCAGGCACAGGCTCTCTCTTCTACCCTCTCTCTTCTACTCTCTCTCTCTCACTCTCTCACTTCTATTCTCTCTCTTCAACTATCTTCTACCCCCACTTTCACTCTATAGCTATTTTTTCTTTTTCACAATTTTTCACACACTTTTTTTGCCATTTCTCTCTCTCTCTCTCTCTCTCTCTCTCTCTCTCTCTCTCTCTGTGTCTCTGATGACTGATTAAACGAGGTTTATTTCAGCTCAGTTCATGAGAGATGCCCACCAGATTGTCTGGCACATTTGCACTGATTTGACATAAAGAACATGAGATTGGAAGCTGAACTGGGGAAATCAAAAGTAATTGAACAGGAAACGATTCATTTATCTGCCTCATGAATAAAACCTGAACTGTCACAGAAAGGCAAGGACACTGTCAGGTATGTGTCCGGGAAAGACGGGACATGTGGGCTTCGGTGAGCTCGTACGATTGGACAGTTGCTAGGAAAGGGGAGGGAGCTTTGCACTACAAAAATGCTTTATTGGATGAAGAAGATAATGTATCCCTTGTGATTGGCTGGTCTGCAAGGCGCGTGCACCTGAAAACGCTACTCTCCACTGAACAGAAATAAGATGATACTATGACAATGAGCACGTTGTTCTGAACTGCTAGTGGTGTCACCTCATTAGGCTGATCTGAAAACCATAAGCGGCGGAACACCTGCACGGCAACAGCATCTGCCAATCGGAATTCAGTTGGGTGTAGGCAGGAGCAGCTGAGGTCACACCCCTGAAAGTGTGACAGCGAGGAACTCCCAGTGAAACGAACTGTCCATTGAGGCAACATCTGGCAGAGGCGGATTGACAGCCCTGGCACGAGCGCAGGACACGGGATGAGGCCTAACTCATTCACTCGCTGCTTTCCCATGTGATTTCAGCGGCGAGATGCTCAAATGCTCAATTGGAAGAGACATGCGTCATAAAGAGTTGTATATAAATCACATGATCAAAGGGCACCGCAGACACTGCAGTTTATTGTCAAGCAGACAGTTTTCAGGGTGCAATGTACTTATGAAGACAGAAAAAGACAAAGACCCAGTGAGGGGACCAATGAAGTGAGAGAGGTATAGAAAGAGGGAAAGAGAGAGAGATAAAGAGATTGAAGAAAGAGAGATGTGACAGAGAATACCATTAAAAAATGAGTATAGAACAAGCTTCACTGATTCTATTCAAATGCACAACATTTGTTTTGGAAATGAATGACAGTGCTACATTATGGCTTCCTGAAGTTGTTCACCATGTCAAGCAAAATAAGCTCAGAATATTTACTGACATTGTAGACATCTCAGGCCAAGCAAACTTCCACAAAAACAGTCCTTGTACATTTTTTGGCCAAACACTCTTGCTTGATTACAACTCTTTGTTCTCCCTAATAAACCTCAGACTCGGCATCTGATCATAAACAGGACCATCACTTGGTGTGCTCTCTCTCTCAAACTTTGCAATTAAAAGTTAATTATCTTCATGCCTTGAGACCGTTTATCAATTGACAGCGGAAGAGTCCGGAGGGATGGGTAACGCGAGGATGCTGCTTTTCCCACTGACTATCCTACCCGCAAGGACAATCGACATTCTCACACTTACACCACTCTAATTAATAATTTCTCAGCAGCAAATGAAAACTGGAGGGTGGGTTTAACGTTTGTGTTTTGTTTGGAGTTAATCTCTAACAAGGCAAATATTTCCTAATGGGCAATTTCGGAAGTTAAATTGCTTGGGAATGCTTGGGAACATATTACAACTCATGGCATTAGTCTGCATGACTTTTATGTTGTCTTTCATCTCTGAGTGCATCAGAGTCACCAATCAGAGCGAAGGGGCGGCGGCAGATTAATAAGGCGTTCCAAATGAGTGAAACTGATGGGGGAGGGGTTAAAATGCAAAAACAAATTAAACGAGTGAAAATGGTTCATCGTGTGAGTAGCGCGGGGACAAATTGTTAAGAGCTTTACAAATGTCAGCTCGCTGAAATCAATAGAGGTTTAATCTTCACAGCCTTAGCCTGCAGAAATGCTTCTCACGCCTCACGCCCGTCCCCCCCGGCGAGACCCAATCACTGCCGGTGTGCTGGAAGATGAAACCACGGGAACAGAGCTAGTTTCTGCAGCGTTTGGCACCGGTCACCTGCGCTCGGCCTGCCGTCGGTCCCACCGCGGTGAGGCTGGCAGTCGTGCTGCCAAGGCCGAGCTGGAGGAAGCGTAATTAGCCTCGGGGGCACGGCCGGAGGGGGCACGGCCGGAGGGGGCACGGCCGGAGGGGGCACGTCCGGAGGGGGCACGGCCGCCTTCATCGCAAACGCAGCCAAGCACAGGAGCTTCTGGAGGTGCGGGCGATCCTTGGCTCTGCGCAGCTCGGGGTTCAGAGGTCGCCCTGCTTTAACATAGCCGCATCGCCGCAGACCGAGAGGGCGATGAAGGGGCACAGACTGAACTCAGAGTGAGTTCTCATCAACCGTCCACCATGGGTCACAAAAGTAATATCAAAACTCTCTATTCATCATATTATTATTATTCTTTTTACAAAGCTCAGGATTTAAAATTGGATTTTTACTTTCTCGTCGGGTCTCCAACTGAATCATTCAGAACAACACTGTTTTAATAATGTTTGAGATGGTGAGAAGTTGGAGAGAGCTGTGTGGCTATAATGTCTCAGCGAGCAAATTAAAAAGTTTTACAGGTTTTATAATCCACGCCTACTATTGGTTCGTCCCTCAAACTCGGAGGCACGCGATCTGATATCAGATCAGCAGATGGAAGCAAGCGTCGCATGCCGCCAGCCTCGGAGACAGCCGACCGCGGCGTCTGCTAGGATCTGCGGCTGGTGTGTGACCGACGTCGGAGCTCCCGAGGGCAAGAGGAGGCGTCCCTCCGGCTGTCAGGTGCAACGCGGCAGTGAGGAGACGCACCAGCACTCCGGCTCCTGTCATCGCCGCAGCCCCGCCCGCCCGCCGTCACGGTAACAGACAGCCCGGAGATGGCTGTGATCCCGGGTTTGCATATATTAGTGTGCGGGTTATGAGAGACGGTCACGCGCGGATGCCACAGGCTGCCATGGGCTGTCGGTGGAAATATCAGAGCTTATGTGAAGCCAATGTGTGGCTAACGCAGTCACTGTCGAGCTGGAATAGCGAAATACTACCAGCACTTCTACTACTGCTGCAAAAAATAAATAAATAAAATAATAATAATAATAATAATAATAATAATAATAACAACCACTAATAATAATAATAAACTAGGTTCCTTTGCCTCTAGGTGACTCAGTTCACTCATGAGGGAGGAAGGCCAAGTGGATTTAGGCTTTTGGGACGAGGCCCTTAGTGCATGACGCAGTTTATACTGATGGTGGTTTATTAGACTAAGTAGCCGTAGCCTGAGGGAACCCCAGAAGAAAACCATTATCAGGACCCAATTAATCACGGGCAAGGACGAGAGCACGAGGAAAAAAGAAACTGTGTGTGTATCACTGCGTGCCAACTCATTAGTCTCACTGTGCTGTCTCACTGTGTGTGTGTGTGTGGGTGTGTGTGTGTGCGTGTATGTGTGTGTGTGTGTGTGTGTGTGTGTGTGTGCGTGTGGGTGGGGGGGTTCCAAGGCTTGTTCAGGGTGAAGGTAGTAGGAGAGGAGGAGGGGCCTGTGGGCCTAGGGGGGGCGTGTCTCTAATTACTCATTCATGCCCATTTACGGGAGGGAGCACTGGAGTGAGCAATCGGGGATCGCAATTTGTCTTCCCCCCTCCCCCGCCACCCTCCTCTCTCCATACATCATTAGTTTCACTTTTCATTAAAGAAGATCAATAAGGTGGATCACATTGAGGGGATTGTCTCTCTCTCTCTGTCTCTCTCTCTCCCCATGACTGTCTCTCTCTCTCTCTCTCTCTCTCTCTCGCTCTCTCCCTGTGACTGTCTCTCTCTCTTTCTCTCTCTCACACATGTGCGTGTGTGAATGTGTGGGCCTGTGCGCGTGCGTGTGTGTGTGTGTGTGTGTGTGTGGTCTCTTTGAGCTGAAGATAAGCCCATCAGGTGGCTGATTGGAGCCAGAACACTGATAACCATGACGGCTGCCCAATAGAGTGGAAAAAGCAACGCTGAATAATAACCTAATAAAGTTTAATTAAGATCCAATGACCTCTCCGGTTTAATAATAAAGATGGCAGGATTTGCAGCAGGAAATTAAAACTGAGAACTCATGGCACCATCAGGGGAATCTGGTCAGTGAAAAATCTATTTTTCATATTGGATATTATTCTCTGTCCAGTGGCCTCATAACCGGAGTATAATTTTGGATCTAATTTTACCCAGAATATAACCTATAACTTCTGTTTGGCTTAATTTAAAGTGTTTCAGTAAAACTCATATTCTCTATAGGCATTTGGAAATGAAAACAGGGCGAGACATATCTAAACGTCTGCAGGGCTGTGTGAGCTAAGCCACGACTTTCTGTCAGTGTGGTCTGCTCTGTACACCAGCGTCAGCTCTCCTGTTTGACGGAAGTGAAGAGATTTTATCCAAGCGCTCACTGTATTTTGCATCGTGTTCGACTGGGCGAGTCTTCCAGCTCAGAGTCAACACACACTGTCAGAGTAACACACATTGCCACACCACAGAAATGATCCAAGCATCCTTTGCTGTAGTTTACAGTAAAGGGGACGATGGAATAAACCTGATGAGGTAAGTCGTTCATGTAAGGCGTTCATGGGGGCCAGCTCACAATTCAGAGGTAATTATGTGGAACCCCGCCTGAGGTTTTGGGTCTCTGCAGACAGAAGGTGTGAGAGCGGAGGCGTGGACTCACCCAGCACCGTCAGACGAGCAGTCCGCGACCGCTTGCCGGCTTGGATGGCCTGGCACTCGAAGATGGCGTCATCCATCAGCTCCACCTTCTGGATTTTCAGGTGGTGGTCCCCGGAGCTGTGGTCTCCAACCACGGAGTAGCGGGGGTAACCTGGAAGGCCACGACACGACACATTCCGTGAGGTCGCTTCCTCCCTCTTCTCACGCCGCACCAAAACAAACGGCTGTTTGCACCTTTAAAATACAACTCCGACAAAAATGAAGAGGCAGGGAATGTTTTTGCTATACACCAGCTTTAATGTACAAAAAAGGGTGACATTTCTGCAGAAGCTAATAAAAGCTGCTGCCTCTGACTCAGAGTGTTGACTGCTATTGATTGATTTAACAGCAGAGGTCTGATAGTAATCAGGAGGTGTTGACAGGGCTCTAGATCAGAGTCCCCCTGAGCTTAGTCTTCGGCAACCTTATCCAGCGCACAGCTTTGCTTTATGCCAGCATCCAACACTCCTCAACCAAACTATCAGGACCACGCAAACCTGGTTGATTGCGCACTAAGAGCTGGACTACAGGGGGCTTGGAGGGTTTAAAACACTAGTCTAGATCAATCTGTTTTTCTCTTTCACTACTGATGATTCTAAGTATCAGTAAAGTTATGCAAAGGCTCCAACAGGTGGCAAATGAAGAAAACATCAGAGCACTACAAGAGGAGATCCTTTCGTCAATATAGGTATGCAAAGATGACATTTAATTATCATTAACATGGAGTTTTTCTCAGGCACTAACGTGCTAATCAAGCTATCCGTGCATGGCATCAATTGCGAGTACGTACAAGCGAAACCACAAATATCTTTGCACAACAGTGAACTCTCACAGCTTGCACATCAGCCACTATTCCCAATGGACCGTGTGCAAAACACACGGTGATCATTTGCTAAAGGAAAAATCACACGGAAATGTCTGAACCAGCAAACTACAACACAGTGGCTGAAGAGGCCAATTACTGATCCCAAAACACCTCTTGAAATCCGGCCCAGCTTGCCATGGATTAACCACGGCCTGCAAATCCAACTCCAGCCAATCAACATACAACTACTGGTCAATGGCCAATGCTCTGCAGTTATATGGGGCTGCGTTCCAATCCATCTGACATCTGCAGCGAGGGACTGGTGTAGGACTCACCCATGCATGTCTATTGAATTTCTACCACTATATTCTCTATTCCTCAGTCCAATGGGGGAATTCTTTTCTGCCTGGAGATGAAACGTATATAATCACTGTCCATATGACCAAATGCCACTTTTAGATGGTTTGACTGAGTGAGGTAAGCCCAGAGATTTTTCCCATAATGCACTGCCAGAGAAATTTGTCTTTGTGATGGCAATGAATACATGTGGCCCAGTCTCAGGGACAGGGCAGATCACACAGCTCACAGCAAATGGTAACCCTTGTCTTGTATTGTGCTGAATCCTATTATAGTATATTTGGTTGTTAGATATTTAGTTTGAGAATTTCCCTGTATTACAGGACTAAATAGTGTGATGCTCGATTTAAATTTTTGTATTTAGAGCAAATATGTGTTTTCCCATGCTCACATTACACATTTCTGGACCGTGTTTGTGTGTGTTGAGGATTTAACTATAATTGTAGTGAGTCATGGCTGTAGGTGTCCGTTAGCATTGTGCAGTAGTGAGAAACATTCATGGCACTTTACACCAGACCACAGACTCTGTTCCACATCTCTGAGACGTGTGCTCAGTGTTTTGTGAATTGCTCTTGAGTGCTTTCACGGCTTGTATGCGTTTACTGCTGAACTGCTGTGTGAATACATATGTATTGTTTTGACTGAAGTAGAGGGTGATGTGGAGACGGGGAGGATGTGTTAGTGTTCTACAGGCTCCGTAGGCTGATTAAAGAATGTAGTTACTGTTCTGATCAATGTGATTAATTGTCTGAGAAACACTGTAAGCCAAACAGGAGAGACTGTCCACTAGAGATGATACTCAATAGGTCTTTTGGGCTGAGGACTTGAACTTTAATATGGACAGAGAAAGATAGCTGTAAAGTTCCATGTGACCTTCCTATGATAAAATCCGTGATGATCAACCTTCTGAGACCATGCACCCGTGGCAGGTGGCCAGGTTATGGTGTCTTAGCGAGCACAAACCTGAGGAGATTGAACTTGCATTTTATGCCCAGGAAGGACATTTTGCTGGTTTAATAATGCACTGAGAGGGAGGCGGGGTGTTGTGGGCCAAGCAGGGATGTTGCCTGAATATGACCCCTCAGTCACATAAGACAGCAGCTGTGTGAGGAAGACTGGGAGTTAAACTGAGAGAGAGAGCGAAAGTGCATGAGATAGAGACAAAATGTGCATGAGCAAGTGAAAGTGCATGAGGGAAAGTGAAAGGGCACGAGATAGAGAGTGAAAAGGTACGAAGCAGTGGAAATGTGCATGAAAGAAAGTGAAGGCACATGAGAGAGCGCGAAAGTGCACGAGAGTGTGATAGTGCATGAGTGAGTGAAAATGCATGAGAGCAAAAATGTGCATGCGTGAGTAAAAGTGCAATCAGGTGAGTAAAGATTAGAATAGAAACAGCCTTTATTGTCCCACAGGTGGGAAATTTAGGTGTAACAGCAGCCAGCCACAGGTGATAAAAAGACAGATTATAAATAATAATAATAATAAATAATAATAATATACTGTACATGGCTGTACCAGTTTTAGGTTCACCTGGAAATTTAGAGGGTGTTCCAGTATATTGAGCCCTAAAACAGGACAGGCTATTTACAATATCATATATTATTTACAATATATTAGTAATCTTCAATATTCCCATTGTGTTTTTGTTGGGAGTAATGGTGGTTGTAGAGCCTTACGGCTGCAGCGAAAGTTAAATAAAGTTAGTGAGGGACTTGAAAGGCGTGTGAGTCAGGGCTGAGTCTGGGCTGAGTCAGGGCTGAGTCTGGGCTGAGTCTGGGCTGAGTCAGGGCTGATTCAGGGCTGAGTCAGGGCTGAGTCAGGGCTGAGTCTGAGCTGAGTCAGGGCTGAGTCTGGGCTGAGTCTGGGCTGAGTCAGGGCTGAGTCAGGGCTGAGTCTAGGCTGAGTCAGGGCTGAGTCTGGGCTGAGTCAGGGCTGAGTCAGGGCTGAGTCAGGGCTGAGTCAGGGCTGAGTCTGGGCTGAGTCTGGGCTGAGTCAGGGCTGAGTCAGGGCTGAGTCTGAGCTGAGTCTGGGCTGAGTCAGGGCTGAGTGTGGCATGAATGAAATTTATCTTTACCATCTTATCTTTTATTTATCATAATTTAGCAAATTTCTTGTCATTCTGTTTTGGCTTTTGTCAAAGTCCAGACAGAAGGGCCTGTCCCGTGCTGACAGATATCATTCAGTCTCGTTCACTTTGACTCGTTTCTCAGGCGTGACTCGTTTTTCAGATGTGACTTGTTTCTCAGATGTGACTCATTTGCACTTTTATATGGATCGTTTTGGCCCCTCCACTTAACTCAGGTAACACATGGTTATCAACCGACTTAATGCCTTACTTCTCTGGGAATTAATTTGTCTATTATTTTCTCACCTAATACGTAAATACTTAACAGGCACTTACATTATATATAGTGCCCTAAAGGTTTAAACAAACAAACTTAATGGGAGAAGTCAATAAATGTCTTTTCAGAGAAGCAGGTCTGCTCCTGCCATTAAAGTTATCGTAAATAAGTGTAGAATCAGATCATAGATCAGCCCTCCAATTCTGAGAAGCTTTCTGAATGCAGCCCCTGGTCTACAATTGCAAAATGAGTTGCACTATCTTAATAATGAAGCGTCTCAAGATGTTTAGGAATAAAATCATCATTAATCACCCCTTCCATCCTCTAGCTTCCTGTCACAGTCCTCACTGTGCGGTGGCTGCAGGAACGCTACAGCCTGTACTCTGCTCAGCCTCACCCAGCTCCTGTATCTCATGCATGACTGCCGGCTGCTAATCCACCCGGTATGAAGAGTTACAGTTACGGTAGATCCACACACAGGCAAAGTTCCAGATATTCTCAGACTTTGAGGAAATACCTCTCTCACGCTCACGCACAGGCACGTTTCACCTTCTCATGTGCATTTAGACTCCTTTGCTCACTAACTCACACACACACACACACACACACACACACACACACACACACTTTCATTCTCTCTCACGTTGTGTCCCGTGACTTTCGACAGGGTCTGAATTTGGACGAGATTGGCTGTTCAGCAATGTCTCGAGATATGAACAAGCCTCTGTTTTCAAGGCCTGACTGATTACTGGGTAACAGAACTCTACAGACGACCTGGGGGAAGATCTGGTCTCGTTTTCTAACAGAAGGGCATTTAATTTGCCGCCTTCTATTTATGCGCCTGGATTTACCCCTTTGGTGCAATTCTGCACTTGATATTGCCCGTGACACACATCTGGACATCTGGACATGTGCCACCGCATGCCTGGAGTTGGGATGTTGATTTAGTCCTGACCATCGAGAGAAGTCATAATGGTGCCAGCAAATTTCCAACACAGCTGTCTGCCAGCAGGTGGAGCCACCGAACCCACGGCCCATTGAGCAGGCCACACCTCACGGCCCATTGACCAGGCCACACCTCACGGTCAACAGCTTGGTGATCCACGACTGCACCTAATGAAGTGACTTGACGTCGCATGCTCCCCTGTTCTGTAGACGTAGAACTCTGCTCCACCCCGCTCTCTGTCTCCATAGGCGTCAACACGGCACATGGCAACAGCGCTCAGAGGGGCGGGGTGAGTGGATGGAGGGGGTTGTGGGGGGCATGTTTTGGGCGTAATGGCTTTCAAGTCCTTGAGCTTGTCTGTTGGAAGTCAGTTTGCCACGAGAAGGCAATTACTGCCGTTCCCTCACTGGGTCCCATTCGCTTTCAATAGACCATGAAGTGCCCCCATTTTCAGCCCCTCCGGAGGAGCAGACGATTATGGTGTACTGTGTTATATCTGCCCACATATAGCTTTTAATCTCTTTCAATGAGTGGGACGATGGCAGGGGAACTTAAAATCCAACATTTAATAACCAAACAAAGCAGTTAGCTAGGGGTCACACAGCCACGTCATAATCACCAAGGATCTGGACACGAATACATATTCATTTTAGGGATGCTGTTCTGCCTGTAGCTGAGGGCTAGGGCTTGCTGAGTACACCAGTTTATCACCAGTTTCTCATGAAATGAACCTCACTTTCAGATTAAGGAACACTACATCCTTTCAGCTAAAGAGAAGCTACACTCATTCAAATGAAGAAAAGCTATGCTTTGTCAAACCGTGAACATGAGACGATGTGGCCAGCAAGTCAGATCTGTCGGGTTTTACTGCGTATTGATGGCCAGTCAAAGTGAGTAGGACTCGCTAAATAACATTAATGGCCACTGACTCTGTTCGATATTGTGGTTTATTCTCCAGCGAGGAGATCGATGAATTTCCTGAAGCATCTATTAGGACTTAATGCCTGTCTGCAAATCTTGAGGTCCTTCATCGGTTAAGGGAAGAATATGTAATTTAATTCTGCAAGTAATTCCTGCGCATTATGGACTCAAGGACATTTGCAATATAATTTGCATACACAGAGCATAACAATGCCTGCTCATTCATCTTGCAGACAAAAGTATGACCTCTTTCAGGCACACATTACTGCAGTTTGAGCCAATGGGAAGTCAGCTCTCCATACCGGTCGTGTTAAGGTCATATGTGGCTTTGGCACGACCCACACGGCGTGTAAAATGTTTTTGTAACCACATCTACAGCTTCCAAGTGAATTGAAGAAAAGCATGTCTTCTGCAGCGGAGCGGACTTACGGAAAGACAAGTTCTGAGTACAGACCCATAGCGCTGAGCCGTAGTACTGACCCATATATCTAACCCACAGCACTGACCCAAAGTTTTGACTTGAAAATATATGTACTGTATATTTGCAGAGACAAAGCAAATGACCACAAATTATTTAAAAGTAAAAAAAAATGTTTGAGCAAGATTAAAATCTACACATGTACCACGTCTGCTGCAGGAGACGAGACCTAATCTGCATGGCACCCGCTCCATCTCCACCCTCAACCTTGTCGACCAATCCCATCGCAGGCGACTTGCATATAAATTCCACAGCGTGTGCAGTGGAAGAGCATCATGGATCAGACGACTAAAACACCACCCCCATTGATCACAATGAATCCTGAAGACAAGACGCGTCAACCGAACGCAAACAATGCAAAATAGCCCCATTAGGTGTAATGGATCCATCAGGGTAGAAAGGAAGAGAGGTCGATCGATGAGTGCGGAACTGGAGGCAGGGCACTGGAGATTAATGGCTTCATAGGTGAGCATGTGAATCGCCCCGTAGCCTGCTGGGAGATCCAGGAGACAGGCGGGGACGTGCTGAATGCCGGGTGCTGCTCAACCCGTTGGCGAGACACCGCAAATGGGGAGGAGAATGCAGCTCCCTGGTCGGACACCAGACCACAGCTGCGGTCACTCTAACCCATCGGCGATGCCAGGGTGGTGGCGTCTGCGGCGTTCACAGCCCCGTCCTTCCGTTTCCTGAAGCGCTATCGAGAAAGAACCGAGTGGTTCCAAGGCGACATCTGTCACACTCCACCGAGCCGCCCGCCCTGTCTCTCATGGATCTTCCCACTCGCGGCAGACACAAACAACCTCCACAATACACACTCGAGCTCTTTGTGTACGCGGACGCGGCGTCTCCATCGGCCTTGCGCATCCACAGCAGACAAAACAAAGGCTCCCGGGGAGGGAGCGCGCCGGGCCGATAGGAATCAGCGCCCTTTGTCTCCTGATTTATTAAAGCATATCGCCAGTGATTTCGCTGGGTTTAATCACCGCATACCCGCCCCCGGCACCCAACCCCCGCTCCTCCGCGAGCCTCGGGGCACGGCCGGACCGCATTGCCCACTGATATCAGCAAGCTATTGTGCCGCTTGGATGGCTGGCTTTGTTTCGTGCGCACAGCTGCCCGCCTCTAGCCCCACGCGCCCGCCCGGAGACGAGACGCCTTCCTTTATCGGAGCGAAGCGTTATTTGTCGACGCGGGCGGCGGCTCTGAAAAGAGCATCTTTTTGCGGGAGCGCGCGCCGCCTCCGAGTCCCGTGTTTGGCACACGTCCCTGAAGCAAGGCTGCTCTAGCGCTCCTTTGTCCCAGGAAACAGCTTCTAACATTTCCAGCAAAATAAACAGATGAATAAATGAAGACCATGTGAGCCAGATCCCTCGCCTGGGTCCTTCGTGGCCCTCGGCAGACGAGCACCCCCAAGCTCCTGCTCTTCTCCATTGCTGTACCTACACCACAAGCTCCTGTAACTACATACCTACAAACATGTAGGGGGGGATTTACTGGGACATGGCCACCCAGCAAAACGCCTGTGGAACGGCGTGAACAATTCAGCCAATGTCTGGAGATGGACGGCTCTGTAGACGCCTGATTGGGGAAACAGTTCCAGAACCCTCAGCGGAAACGATTGTTAGTTCACTGCTTTGGGTTTGGTCATGAGGACACAAGCTTCACACAGCCAGGCCGATACAACACAACCTCCTGCTGAAGCTGAGAGACACACATGGCCCGCCGGCTAAAAATACTTCACGTGTCCCTGCGTTAGACTTGGACGAGCTGGTGCCATTTATAGCTTTATTTATTTATTCCATCTGCCCAAAGAAAGCACCTGCAGAGTTGCTGCTTGATATGTACAGTAGCTAAGCTAAACCAGCACATCAGGTCTTATTAGCTGAGGCTCCTGCTAAAAGCCCTTTGGAGGTTTGACTGCTTGTTAGAATAAGGGCAACTTTTATTATATTACCAAATAAACAAATGAACAGAATGCATGGAGAGATTTTGTTTCCATCCTGAGTTCAAAAATGCTTTTAATTGTAATTTTTATTTATGTGTTTTTGTGCAGGCGATCTTTACTTGACAGATCTCTTCCCACACCCAGAGCGAGGCCATCTTTGATCCACAGCACAACGCCATGGTAACCAGGAATGGAGCATGGCAGCGTGACAGGCTGACCGGACACCACCACCAGGTCCTGGGGCTCCTGGGAAAACATGCCAAACACTCCTAGAGAGAGAGAGAGAGAGAGAGAGAGAGTCAGTCAAATAGTTCAGAGTGGACCTTTGACAGACTTTAACAGCTTGTGTCCATTTCAGACAAGGTTCATGTTGGAAGGGCCAACCCATTCAAATCATTAAAATTTAAATCTCATGTTAATAGCGCAGTGGGTCCCTCGGCTGTCTGTCAATGCAGTGCACTGGAGACACACGCAGAGAGACATACAGTCACACACACGTTCACACACTGCAGCCGTGAGAGTGCTACTCAGCAGGTTAGATTAAATGTGAGTGTGGGTGGTGTGATGTGCCATCTCTGCCTCTTAGGAGTGGTGTCAATGACAGGAAGAGAGGGAGAGAGAGAGAGAGAGAGAGAGATATGGACAAACAGAGAGAGAGAGGGAGAAAGGGGGAAGAGGGAGAGAGGGAGCAACAGAGGAAGACAGGAAGTCAACTGGGACCTTTTTTCTCTTTTTGTTTGTGTCCAATCATGACAGGCAGGGTCCTCTTAATGTCAGTGGTAGAAACACTTTAGCCCACTCTGTGTGTGTGTGTGTGTGTGTGTGTGTGTGCAGAAGTAACACAAGGTTCCTCACACCACTGCAACAGACTGTGTTCCAATTCTGTCCGTGTAACATTAAACAATCTGCCTTTGTTAACATCACTTTGTTTTTACCAAAACACGGCAAGTATAACGTACGATGAATGTACTTCATCTCAAGTTGCTAGAAGCCTTTATTACCCTTTATTTCTCTCCCTCTCTCGCTCTCTCTCTCTCTCTCTCACACACACACACACACACACACACACACACACACACACACACACACACACACACAAACACATCCAAACTTACAAAGAAAGGGTAAGCTGTTGTCCTTGTGTGGAGCAGAACTGACAGTGCCACCTCAATCTAATCGTTTGTGCTAATGGTACTGATGGTGATCCCTTCAGCACTGGCCCAGAGTGCTTTGAGCAGACAGAGCCCCTCCGCTCAAACTCCAACTCAAAGGCAGAGGGGCCTGTCGGCGAGACACCCCTGCAGACGGAATACCGCTGCAGACGGGACAAGACGGAGACGAGACGTCCGAGCGCACAGATGTCTGCAGACGGCAACACGCCTGCGGTGACACGCACGTGTTCCATTAGCGAAAGGCATCGTTCCCTGCTGCCTGCTGGATGGATGGCTTGTTAAGAGGGAAACCCACGTCTCTCGATTGATTTGTACCGCTTTTCCCCGGTGCCTGCTGTCCGGTTAATAAACCAAGACGGGGAAAATTGCGGGGGGAATCCGACAGCGTATATTGGGCACTTCATCTTGGGAACAGGAAGGCTTCACCCGCCAGTGCCTATTTGTTTGTTTTATTTATTTTTTTTAATCCGTCTCCTGCGAGTCTCCTGTGTGTGTGTGTGTGTGTGTGTGTGTGTGTGTGTGTGTGTGTGTGTGTGTGTGTGTGTGTGTGTGCTTGTGTGTGTTCTTGTTTGCTTGGCCTTGGCCTTGAAGGTATTGTGTATATCACCTGGCAGGCCGGCAGGGAGGCGGGGTTTGCGCGGTGAGCTGCAACGCTGTGCTCATTAACGACGGCGAGGAGACAACGGCTCCGGCCTCCGCGCGCCATGTGTCAGAGCCCCGGAATAGTGGATGGAGTCTGGGAGGGGGCCACCCTCCTCCTTCACCTTCCTCAAGCCTCTCCACACTGACACCGCGTGGCACCATCACCCCTCCACCCTGCGCTGTACGGGGACCATTGTGAACAGCCCCCCTGCCTGCTAACCTGCTGCTGACAGCTCACTACCCTCCACGTCTTCACTGCAATTCAGCCAGATTAGAATGTGTTGCCAGAACCTCACCTCCCTAAGTATCAGGACTCCCCCTCACTGCTAATTATTACTGCATGCCCTTGGATAATTATTTTGATTACTGCTAACAGCTAATTAGAATAACAAAAAAATCTAAAGAAAGAAATAACAGCAAGGAAAGACAGAGAGAGAGAGAGAGAGAGAGAGAACTGGCACAGTTTATGAATATCAACAGCTTCCCTCTGAACTTGCTAAACGTCCAACTTTTCTCATGAGACGTCAGGGTGGATCTATATTTGCTGCAGTATAGCTTTCCGTCTCCAAGTGCCTGGGAGTTAAGAGACGGGTCCTCTCGCGAGCGTGTCCTGCGAAACCCTTTAGCACGAGCTCCTGCGCTCATGGCGTGACGTGCACACCACGTCACGGCGAACGGCTCAGTGCCGGCGAGTGGCGAGTAGGCGTGGTCAATGGGGGGAGGACCGAACGCTCCTCCTAAAGAAGACAGCTACTCCGCCCGCGCCACCTGGCTGGCCCCAGCGTCTGGCTCCACCCGGGCCTCATCAGAAAGCTTCGGAGCGGCTGGCCGCACTTGTAGGTCAGCCCCGGGGGCAGGAGGAGGTTGGGGGGGGGGGGGGGGCAGGATCCAGAGGAGGGGGAGGAGCAAGAACAAAGACAATGCTGGCGGGGCAGACTGGGGGATGGCGGCAGGTGTGACGAAGGCTCAAACGGTGAGAGAGCTCCTCTCCCCGCGCCTCCGTGGGGGAGAGCGACGCTTAGCCTGATTGGCCTTCAGCTTGGTGATGTCACCCAATCAACAACTTCAGGACAAACAGCAGGGGATTAAAACAGCCGATGACTACATGAGAACAGTAACAGGAACCTGGCATTGGCAGCCCTGTGTGTGTGTGTGTGTGTGTGTGTGTGTGTGGGTGGGTGTTATGACTTGAACAATGAACACTAAACCTTTTATTAACACCTTAATAATTGTGATAATTAACACAAAAGGAGGTTGCAAAGAAATCAAAGATTGTCTAGACTGTATTGTAAATGTCTGGCAGGTTACAAGGTCGACCTAACAGGTGTGTGTGTGTGTGTGTGTGTGTGTGTGTGTGTGTGTGTGCGCGCACACATAAATTGGTATTCACTGCAGATCTGTAAGTGGTGTGTCAGAGTGCCTCTCCCTCCTTTCTGTGGTTCTAAGAAGGTGGCTAATTATGCTCGTGCCGTATTGTTTCCACACTTTCCTCCACCCCTTCTTCACCCTGGAACACCTAGCACCCCCTACCCCCAAACATCTCTGCCCACGCAGTGAACCACGTCAGGAGAAAAGTCCCCACGGCCCTCCGCTGTTCCGTGAGCTGGAGTACGTCTGAGAAGAAGCCAGCGTAACTGGAGGGAGGGGGAGGGGGAGGAGCTATGGTTGTCCCGGTTCTGATGACTGACGTTCCGCCTGTCCGTCGGGTGCTTCTCCAGCTCGGACCACTGGGAACGGCGTGTGCAGACACAGGCTCTGAAAAAGCGACGGTACCAAACTAGCGAAGAACATCAGCTTGGATCAGACTGCATCTCTGGCAGTCGACAGTCATGGGCCTGCCTTCCCGAACTCGCACGCTCACGTCAGGAGCGTCGCGGGTGAGACCGGCGTTAGACGGTAACTGCTAACAACCGCTCCTGAGCGCATCAGAGTGGTACTTTTGACACATGCTACATTGGAAATGGCAGAATGATTTCTTCACTTGTTAGCGCTGTCGCGTGGATATGCTGTCAACGTCGGAGACACGGAGCGAGGGTACATCGTGTCAAAATCTACTGCTCCTTTTGTTTCTCCTGAAGTCAAAGTCAATGAAGTCGCACTTCACCAGCTGATGTGCAAACGGCTAATTATTAACTCGCTGGCAAATGAGCTTTGATTAAAAGATGTCAACTGAGTTTTTAAGCAAGCTCGTCTGTCTCATCCCCATGTCTCCCACATGACTTCAGTTCAAGTGTATTGCGACACATGTTGCAGAAGGGCTCGCGTGCTGACCTGTCCTCGGACCACACCGTTCCCTGTAGTAGTTTAAGTTGCACATTTCAAAAACCGTAGTCTATTCCTAATGCCTCCTAATGACCACATGCTTCGCAGGTAGTGGATGTAATATTTACAATGGACATTTTCATCCAATAACATCAAGATTCGCAAGAGTGTTTTGCTTATTACAATTTTTTGCAGACGCTAAGAACCAATTTCTGAAACTATGGAAATTTTGTCGAAACTTAACACACAGCAACCAATGCTACACACACAACAGGCAAAACATCTCACACTTTTGGAAAAAGCACACACTTCAATCAAAACTCTTGCATCTCTTGCCAAAACCATATTTTTGCATCTAAACGCTACACACAAATATCAGATGATTAGCCTTTCATATATGTGACTACACACTGAAGTGACAAATGGAAAACTTATGTTGTCCCAAACGACAACAAACCTGAACTGTTCTGGTTCATCTCCCTGGATGTGGAGAATGATTGTGTTGTGCTCTGTGTTGAAGAAGGTGATGATGTGCACAGTGTTGTAGGGACCAGGAGTGCCATGATAATGAGTGGCAGATTCATAGCACAGCTGTTTCACACTGTCACTGGCCCAGTCCAGATAGACTCACTGAATGGATGTTGCAGATGGTGACGTTGTCAGTAATGATGTGCTGTTGTAGTTGTCGGAAACATATGCAGTTGTTTGCTCTGACCATATCGATGATGGTCTCTTTCTGTTCTGAGGTGGATAGCCACCCAGCAAGGGGTAGTCTAGTACATGATGTAGTATGTATAGAGGATGGGTCTACTTATCTATTCTCATTTTGAATAGTCTGGATGGTGCTACAGTGTAGCAGCACAGATAAGGTTGGACCCTTTGCCTCCAGAAAACCCAACACATGGTTGCCCACATGGTCAACCAGAGTGGCTCTGATCTCATATATTATGGTTGCTCATCCTCTTCCTCTCGGTCTCTTCATCGTCATCTCTATGCAATATTGAACTCCAGTGATGTGCACCCCAAGATTTGCAACTTGTGGCCTCTTTATGGGGATTAGGCTTTGATGTTTAAAAATTAGCTAGAAGTGTTGTAATGTGTGAGAACTGGGTATGCATTTTGGTAGGTGAGTGTAGCAGTTGTTTGGCAGTGTTTTTTAAAAGAAACACATGGTTTTCATGTGTTTAAAGTTTTGCAAAAAGTGTGTTTTATAATTTCTAAATGAGTGTAAATGAGTGTTTAGCGCACCCAGTCAATAGATAGACTACATGGGTTAGTTGTTTCAGAAATTGTGCTCTAAGGACCACTTTTTGTGTCTTAGCAGCTGCAAAAAAACGGTAAACACTGACATATAAATGTGAACTTCCTGTCTGTAAATTCATTTTCTAGATGGTTCTAAAAAGAAAACAACCATTTACAATTATTTTAATGTCAAGCAGTGTACCATGTTTGAAGTCTGAAAATGAAGTCTGAAGTCTCTTCCTATGATGTGAGAACGTGTCTTTGGTCAGGGACTGTGATCAGATCTGTCATCTAACACTGAGATCAATTCAAGAGCAGGAGCAGAGGTGTGTGTATGTATGTGTGTGTGTGTGTGTGTGTGTGTGTGTGCATTTGGTGCCTCAAATAAGCAACCAGGGATCTTTATAGTATATGAACTGAATCTCAGACCCTGGTTTACAGGTCGACCAACTGTAACATAACATGGCACATGTAGATGGTGTCTGTCTAGCCTCAGGCTGTGCTGATATTGATTACATTCATCCTGTTTCATCCCGATGTGTAGACCTGCTGTCACTAGGCTGGTGGACAGATGCTGGTGTGTGGGATGTGTGTGTGTTCAGGTTGTGTGCAGGATGTTTGTCTGGTATGTGCGCATGGTAGCATGTGTGTGGAGTGTAGGATGTGTGTGGGGTGTGCGCATGGCGTGTATGTGGTGTGTGTTGTGTATGCTTGCTATGTGTGTGGAGTATATGGAGGGGGTGTGTGTGTGTGGAGGGGGTGTTAAAGTGAAAAGTCAAATTTATTTATATAGTGCTTTTTGTAACACATGTTGTCACAAAGCAGCTTTACAATCGCATGGGTCCAGATCTCTAATGAGCAAGCCAGGGGCGACAGTGGCGAGGAAAAACTCCCTAGGCAGGATTAGGAAGAAACCTCGGGAGGACCAAGACTCAAAAGGGAACCCATCCTCCATGGGCAGCCCGCAAGTAAAAGTTCATATTTATAGCTCTGTAGTGTGTGATGGGTGTGTGTGGTATATGTGTGGCATCTGGGGGGTGTGTGCATGGTGCATGTGAAGTATGTGTGGTGTGTGTGTGTTGTGTGTGTATTGTGCGTTTGATGTGTGTGGTCTGTAGTGTGTGTGTGGTGTGTGTAGGGTGTGTGGTATCTGTGGTGCGTGTGCAGTGTCTGCATTGTGTGGTCTGTAGTGTGTGTGTGGTGTCTGTGGTGCGTGTGTGGTATGTGTGTGTGGTGTCTGTGGTATTTGTAGTGCATGTGTGGTATGTGTGTGGTGTGTGTGTGTGTGGGGTAATCTGTTTACAGTTCGGCAGTCCGCGGGCTGATCTGGCTCTAAGATTCTAAGATTCGGCGTGCTCTCCACTGGATCTTGCTAAGCAATCATCAATAGAACACTCTATCTCTCTCTCTCTCTCTCACACACACACACACACACACACACACACACACAAACACTACTATTAGTGCACTGACTCCATTTCTTCCACTGGCTTCCTGAGTGTGTGTTCTGGAGAGTGCGCATTAATGTCACTCCTGTGCCCTAACGACAGGTTTCGCACCTCTGACAGGTGCTGCTGCCGTTCTCGGCGCCCCCCAGGGGCTCTCTAGGGGAGAGGGGTAGGAACAGTGGGGGGGCGTCGGCTGTAGCGCACTAACGAGATGGGCGGGAGACAGCGGGTCCCCTCGTTAGCACTTTCGCACCACCACTGCGGCCCACACGAGGGCTCGGCTGGACGCTGTCGACCCCGAGTTCCACTACCACGGGCCTTCGCTTTCTTTATTGGGTCTCCTGGAGCTCAGGGGGCGGAGGGGCGGGAGAGGTAGCGTGTCCCCGAGCACAGCCAGCCAATCCAGCCAATCCAGGATGTGCTGAGTCCTCACTGGCCTCGGCTAATCCAGCACAAAACACAAACACAAAGACGTACAGTATTGGATTGCTCTATTACAGGCCGGCGCAGGCTAATTGAATTCTGCCTATTGGTGCCGTGTCGATGGCCCGCATCGATCTGTGCTGCAGTCACCAAGCACTCCTCTTATCTGAGCCCCATCCTGCCTGTCACTTAATACTTCAATAGCCAGACATCAGATGGTTCTCACATGGACCTTAGCTTAGCTTAATTTAGCTAAAGATGACACACGAAACAATCAACGACTATATAAACAAACAAGTGAAAAGCACCAAGACATCAGAAGCCGGATTTGTCCTGTATAGTGCTCATTTGTGCATGCTGCACTTGTAGTAAGAAAACAAGCATGTGTGTGTGTGTGTGTGTGTCTATGTGAGTGAATGAGTGTGTGTGTGTTTATCTGTATGTGTGTGTATCTGTATGTGTGTGTGTGTGCATGTGTGTATATGCGTGATTTTGTGTGTGTGTGTGTGTGTGTGTGTGTGTATGCACTCTTATTGGCACGTCTTCGTCAGACACTCTCTTGCTCTTCTTGTCCTGCAGGTCTGCCTTGACCTTGACCTCCATCTAGTCCGCTCGTGGGAGGGCAAGTCATCGCTCGTCTGTGCAAAGTCTGGGGGCAGGTGCTTCACCCTGCGGGAGGCGGAGTCACGCACTGGGCGGCAGGCGCTCTGAGGCGGGCCGCCATGATTGACGGGTCTAATTGCCGGAGGTGCAGTCACTCATTTGACAGTCCCGCAGATGGGAGCCGAGGGCGCGTCTCAATGGGCAGCGCTTCAGAAGCGAAGCTCGTCACGTCCCCTGTCTCACGCTATTTGTTTATTCACTCTTTCTCTTTGATGCTGGAGGAGGCGGGGGGAGGGGTCAGTATTAGTGTATACTGTGAAAGTCTTTGAACTGTGGATTCAGTGTTTATGATGCTGGAACATTTATCTGAAACAGCTAGAACAAAGAGGAGTCAAGAGACATCTGGGTGTGCAGGAAATGTGTGTCTACACACACACACACACACACACCTACTCACCCCTCCACACACACATTTTCCTGACCCTGAGACTTATCCCTTGAGCATCAGCCAAAGTCCATTTCAGATTAATGAATGCATAATTCAAAATGAATTTGGGGTCAGCTCTGAGTGAACTGATCTTTGGAAGCTAATTCCTAACAGAAAGCGCGAGGGCTTGCGGCTGGTCACTGCCACAGCTGCATTTCAAATCCCATTTACCCATCAGCAGTGGATTAGCTCACAGGCATTAATATGTGAGCAGACAGGGTGCTGACATTTCACTGAGGATCTGAAGGCAAACAAATGCACATTTAAATGCATCATCTTATCAAAATGTTCAGGTCCAACTTTGGAGTCCTTGCTACAATCTGTAGATTTAATGGATATATATATATATATATATATATATATATATATATATATATATATATATATATATATATATATATATATTAGTGGTGGGACTTTAACGCTTTAATTTTGATTAATTAATTACAGGAAAATTAACGCACTAAAAAAATTTACGCATTTTAATGCATTTAACGTATGAGACACTTTTGCACCGTGGAATGTTTCTCAGTGCACAAGTTCCAGACATACAGATTATATGGACGCACAATAAGATGAGCATGATGGAGATGACTGAAGAGGCTACGCTGGTGGATGGGAAATTTAAATATAAGAAACTTCCAGATGGAAGTACAAACACAAATAGTGTTATTTGCACTTTATGTAGGAAGGAGTTCGCTTATCACAGGAGCACTTCCACCCTTCGTTACCACCTCAACGGAAAACATGTTGGGGCTAACGCGCAGGTCAGTAATGATAACTTAGCTGCTAAATGTATTCTTTGTACGATAAGGTGACCAAACGTCCGTATTTCACATCCTGTCCCGGGCGTCCCGGGTTTTTTTAAAGTGAGGAAATGTCCTGGTTTTTAAATTACCTTCATTGGACCATTAAGATTGATTAAACTGGCGAGTGGCCGTAGCATGCGACTCCGCACGCGTTTATACATGACGCGTCACATTATTTGCAGTGTTGTTCGCTCTCTGTGGTCGAAGATAAAGGCTTACAAGAAGCGCTGCAAATTGCGTCAACTGATGCATGTTATGAACTACCGTCCAGGGGTGAGTTTCCCAAAACATTCTTAACGCTAAGTACTTCTTAACCTCGTAGGTAAGAACGAGGTTACGAAGTACTTAGCGCTAAGAATGTTTTGGGAAACTCACCCCAGAAAGACAATGTCGAAGAAAATCCAGCAGCTGTATGATGAGGAAAGGGAAGTAAAACAGGTTATTGTGAAGAGCACCACAAATGTGGCTCTGACTGGGGATCACTGGACCTCTGTTAGCAACAAGAATTATCTTGGTGTGACAGCTCATATTATAGGTGATGAATCTATACATGATGAAGATCCAGTCATTTCCTTTGACCATGCAGAAGACCACTTCTAGGCACTATGGAGATGCCTGTGGCAGAGGCCTGAGAAATTAAAGAAAAATATACCATCTAAAATGGTATTAAAAAACATTTTCTGATTTACTTCAATTCTTCCAATATCCTGAGCAAAACTCCCAAAATTAAACAACATTTTTGGTCAGAATTTCCAGTGTTCTGAACTGTTTTCTGCACTCATCTATTGGTCTGTGTAGTAGACTGGTGGAAAAATAAACAAGATGTTGAAGTTTATGATTATGTTCATTGATTCATTCATCATTCAAACTTAAATTAATATTGTTAAATACTGAAATGTGATTAAAATGCGATTAATTTCGATTAATTAATTACAAAGCTTCTGATTAATTCGATTAATTTTTTTTATCGCGTCCCACCCCTAATATATATATATATATATATATATCCATCCATTAAATCTACAGATTGGACCCCCTTTTGGCCTTCAGAATTGCCTTAATTATGGCCTAGATTCATCAAGGTACTAGAAACATTCCTCAGGGAGTCTGGTCCATATTGACATGATAGCATCACACAGTTGCTGCGGATTTGTCGGCTGTGAATCTCCCGTTCCACCACAACCCAAAGGTGCTCTATTGGATTGAGATCTGGGGACTGTGGAGGCCATTAGAGTACAGTGATCTCATTGTCGTGTTCAAGAAACCAGTCTGAGATGATTTGCGCTTTATGATATGGTGTGTTATCCTGCTGGAAGTAGCCATCAGAAGATGGGTACACTGTGGTCATAAAGGGATGGAGATGGTCAGTAACAATACTCAGGTAGGCTGTGCCGTTGACACAATGCTCAATTGGTACTAATGGGCCCAAAGTGTGCTAGGAAAATATCCCCCACACCATTGCACAACCATCACCAGCCAGAACCGTTGATACAGGGCAGGATGGATCCATGCTATCATGTTATTGACACCATATTCTGACCCTACAATCCAAATGTCGCTGCAGAAATCGAGACTCATCAGACCAGTCCAATTTTGGTGTGAGGCGAATTGTAGCCTCAGTTTCCTGTTCTTAGCTGACAGGAGTGGCACCTGGTGTGGTCTTCTGCTGCTGTAGCCCATCCACCTCAAGGTTTGACATGTTGTGCATTCAGAGATGCTCTTCTGCATGCCTAGGATGTAATTTGAGTTACTGTTGCTGTTCTATCAGTCTGGCCATTCTCCTGTGACCTCTGGCATCAAGAAGGCATTTGCGCCCACTGAACTGCCGCTCACTGGATATTTTTTCTTTTTCGGACCATTCTCTGTAAACCCTTGAGAATGGTCCGAAAATCGCAATAAATCAGCAGTTTCTGAAATACTCAGACCAGCCCATCTGGCACCAGCAACCATGCCACGTTCAAAGTCACTTAAATCTCCTTTCTTCCTCATTCTGATGCTCAGATTGAACTGCAGCAGATCGTCTTGGCCATGTCTACATGCCTGAATGCATTGAGATGCTGCCTCGTGATTGGCTGCTTCGACATTTGCATTAATGAGCAGGCGGACAGGTGTACCTAATAAAGTGGCCGGTGTGTGTGTGTGTCTGTATACTCAATACACACATACACTCTCTCTCTCTTGCTCTGTCTCCCTCTTCTCTCTCTCTCATGTTGTCCACTACGATGTCTGGTCTGGCACAGTGTCTGGAGCTCTGTTTAACTGCAGCTCTCTCCAAGTGTCTAAGTGCCCTGCTGTTGTACCTTGTACACTGAGTAAAACACACGTTGACTTCCCACAAGCACCAGTGCGCATGACTGCAGGAACCATGTGGCAACTGCCTTCACCTTCAGCAATTCCCCCCAAAGCTTCTTTTTCAAATTACATTTGATTGTGCACATTTTGGAATGGAGAGAAACTGTCAGGTGCCTTTATAGGCTGATTTATAGATTTGAAAAAAGCATTTTATAGCCATTTTTAGATGACGGTGGGTGGAGATTTGTAAAATATGGAACAGCCTTGAACACACAGCATGGACAAGTCCAGCCGCGGGGAACAAACGCACCATGCTGATCCTCTGCCATCTCTGTAGCTTCTGGGCCCTGGGTGTAGATCATCAGGAGATGGAGCCATCCAGAGCACTTCGTCCTGCTTCCATATCGTTATACAAATTGTTCAAAAGGAAAATCTCAACTCCTGGTTGTCTGTGGCTTTCTGTTAATAACATGGCCCAGTGTGTCAGCGAAGACATACAGAGATCCCTAAGGCACTGCTGGCAGTCTGACAGTCAAATAAACATTGCATACCGGCAGAGAGAGGAATATAAGATGAGTCGTGTCTGTGTGTGTGTGTGTATATGTGTGTGTGTGGTTGGGGCTTGTTCATTTTTCCTCTGATCTGAATGCGCAAACTAATTTTCCATCCTGTAGTAAAACCAATAAGCTGGTTCACGCGGGGCACGGCTGGCACGGCTGGCACGGCTGTGATCACTCCTGCTCTAATGAAGATTTGTCTGCAGCATCACAACCAGGCTGCACGCCCGCGGAATAAAGGCCAATGGCAGCCATGCTGCTGCCCGCTGTCGCGCTGGGCGGCACACGCCACGGGACGACTCCCGCCTCCCGCAAAATCAAGATGGATGACCCGTGATGATGAGCTTTAAAAATGACAAACGGCAGCTGGAAGAGGCCCTGGGGGTGAAACGGGTGGAGTACTGGTTTGGGAGGTGAGCCAGATCGTCCTTTCCTCAAGCCACTGAGAGAGGAAGAGATGGAAGTATTCACAGAGACATCAAATATCATAAACCCTTATTGAATCTTTTCTTATTTTTTTTCTTTTTCGTCTGTATATTTCTTCCAGATCTTATCAAATCATACCAAAAAGTGCTTCAAGGCTTCATAAGCCACAGAATGGCTTTGTGTCATAGTGTGCCCCGTGCTTTTATTAATCCTGTTTTTTCTTGTTTGATTCAGATGTGCCTGTGACACATTCTGATATCTTATGGTTTAAAATGACTGAAGGGGAGAAAAATGTCATTCTGCAATAAGCACAAAAATATTATCTGACTTCCAGTTAAGATTTCAGTTGTGTAAAACAAACATGCAAACAAAGCAGGCAATGGCTAGTTTCCAGGACAACTTTGTTTCTAAGAGAAAGGTGTAGTATTCCATGCCAACCACAAAGCAGCACCTAAAGAGATATCCACTCTCATCCATGTACAGGACACAGGTACAGGGCACAGTTACAGGGCACAGGTACGGGGCACAGGTATGGGGCGCAGGTACAGGGCACAGGTACAGGGCGCAGGTTTATAGGGCACAGTTACAGGGCGCAGGTTTATAGGGCACAGTTACAGGGCGCAGGTTTATAGGGCACAGTTACAGGGCCCAGGTACAGGACACAGGTACAGGGCGCAGGTACAGGACACAGGTACAGGGCACAGGTACGGGGCACAGTTACAGGGCGCAGGTTTATAGGGCACAGTTACAGGGCGCAGGTACAGGACATAGTTACAGGGCGCAGGTACAGGGCACAGGTACAGGACATAGTTACAGGGCACAGGTATGGGGGCGCAGGTGCAGGGCACAGATATATGTCACATAGCGGCTTTCATGGTTTTCTTTCTTTTAATCATAATTACTTCCACACATCATCTCGCCTCATAATTAATAGCAAATCAAACCCAGATGGGTCGAGACAAAGTCAGGACTAAAATATAATGTTTAACTATACACTACTTAAACCTTCCTGATCAGAAATCCAGAGGTATCTTCAAATGTCGCACAGCTGCCCGCCTATGAAAACGGCAGACAGAGGTGGATTTCTAAGAGCTTAGTTCAGTAATGATAGTGATGTTTTCTCATTTAGATCTAAAAGAGCATTTTACTTTCACAGTCCTCGATGCCGATACATACATTTCTGCCATTTTGATGAATATTAAATATATAAAGTCAGATCAAAGTATCATGGATTCAAAGACCCTGGAGGATAACTCTGACGTTAGGAGAGGTGAATGAAGAAAAAAGATCACAGTCAGGATTTTTATATATCTAACATTTTCTGAACAAGATGTCATGCTCAAAAATAGCTACAGTGAAAGTTGCCTTTCTTTAGCCAGAAGTCTTCCCAACAGGACAAACTAGTAAGAAATTATCGTCGAGAAAATTGGTTGTAATTCATGGCCCGTAGAAGGCGGTTTCAAAGGTGCTCCTCTAATGAAGGCATGCCTGCGCATTTGCACGCGAGCGTGAACCTGCAAAAGTGTGTTCGTTACAAGAGCGCCGGCGTAACTGCTACCTAACGATGATGTATTTCATTTGCAGAAGCTCGTGTTTAGGTCTTTGCGAACTGGCCATCGCTGAGAAGGGAAATTAAGACAAGACAAATACGCCTTTCTTAGAGCGGGGCTCCATAATCCCTGACCGCCTTAGAAAGGACGAGAGCACCGCTTTGTTAGCGTCAGCTAATTGCTGTGGTGGCCAGCCAAGAATGAGCAGAGGGAGAAGCGTACGCAGAGAGGAGCTGCGTCAGCAGGCGAGGCCGAGCCAGCCAGGCCGTCGAGAGCTTCACCTCCCGTGGGCCAGCCTGCGGTTTGGTTCTACACCTTGGAGGCGATTTTATCTTCGAAAGAGCTTTTAAAAAAGTTTAAAGTCTCGCGGTGAAGCTACGTCTGAGGAAGCAAGAGCAGACCCTCAAAATCGTAATGTGAGTGGAAACTGCCTGGGTCTCCTGTGGGACGGGCTCTCGCTGGGTTATTATGGTGAGGCGTGCAGAACAGAACAAGCTCGTTCTGTAAGTTGTGTGCATGGCAACCTGTCTCCCGACCTTGGGGGGGGGGGGGGGGGGGCGGCGGAATGATGAAAATATCCCCCACACCATTGGTATGGTGAAGCAGACTGCTGTTACAGTGTGATAACAAACTTGCCCCCCACAATACATCCATGGATACAATTTAATGGTACATAATAAGACTGTACATAAAGTGGCATAAAGTGGTATAAAGTCCTTTGGCTATGCTTACTGGACGCGATTGCACACTGTGACACTCTGCGGTGGAACGAGCAGCTCTGACTGGGCGTTTAAATATGCTGAAATCACACAGGAGCAACGTCGGCATGTTCTGGAGTGGAGAGCGGCAGTTGAGATGTAGCCTCACACTCGCAGACTTTTTTCTCTCTGTCTGTGTTTTTTTTTTTCCGGATCAATTCTCTAGCAGAGAACACAAAGCCCACAGCTGGGAGCCAAAAACAACATCAACAACAACAACAAAAGGCAAAGAAACAAACAACAAGAAATCAAAAAAATGGGAGAAAAGTGAGGATGAAAAAAAGCACACGGCCTTGCGTATGAACGTTAACAATCGCGATAATTCTTTTATGAGAGGAGCAAGAGCTTTGGAAAGGCTGCTCGGGGGGGGGGGGGGGGGGGGGTCAATGAAGTGAGGGCAGGAGAGCGTGTGCAGAACACACAGAAACGGTGGAGCCGTTTTAAATGGCAGGTCACAGTAGGAACAGCCAGATTTTATTCCAAGCTCAGTGGATGACTAACCTCATGGAACACAGATTAGATGAAGGTAGGGAGACCCGCCAACCACACGCTTCAATCCCCTTCCCAGCCCAGGTCCCAGTGGCGACGCCTCAGCTGATCTCAGAACAGCCCTGTTAGTTTTGCACACGCCCGAGCAAGTGAATTTGACTCGCTCATAATGAGCCAGTTGGCACCTTCGCCTCTTCGGGTCGTGACGTTCACGGATCTCTCCGATTGGCTGGTTTAGCAGACGATGGCATAGCGTGAAACTGGAGCGCTCCCTGCGGCGTCGCCATTAGCAACATGCCACGCGGTGTCAGGTTTAAAGAGGTCTCACTGTCACGGCCGTCATCGCAGGCGACGCTGCCGCGAACGCTAACGCCACCCGTTCTCAGGTCCAGGGATGAAAACCACTCATGTGCGGCGGAAGGACTGAAGAGAACGCTGCTGGAGGGTTAAAGGTCAGCGTCGCCTCTCGTGAGCTGCTGCCGTGTAAAAGAGGCTCGTAACACTTTCAACTGCGCAGCGCAGTAAATTCCACATAGCAGTAAATGAAGCGCATTGGAGTGGTAGAGTCCTGCAGAGATTTCTCTGGAGGCTGAGCGCTGTTCCGTAGGCCATGACGCAGGACAAACACACTATACCAATGATGCTTCATCTCCAGTGAGAGCACCACCCGAGGGAGCATCCATCTATACTCCACCACCGCTCTAGGCATGTGGTGAGCTCACCCACGTGAACCCCGAGGTGTCGGGAGGAGGCGGTCGGAGTGTCGCGGAACAGAGATCCGTCAAGAGCATGTGAGCGAACGTGAAAAACATGAAAGGGTTAACTGAATCCATGGAACGAGTCCATCTGCAGGTTATTATCCCACAAGCATGTTCGCTTCTGTTCTAAGTGCACAGGAGAAGGTGGAAAGGTACGTTTGCTGAAATGGAGGAGATGAATAACATCCCAAGCATGAGGACATAAACTAAAAAAAAACAGACAGGGAGGGGACCCGAGGAATCTGGTTTCTGGCTCCACCGAGCATCCTCAAATCTGTAATCATAAAAGAGGAAATGGGCAGGGAGGTACATGGGAACGCTGGCACTGCCCAGGCAATGCAGGAGGCCCACGAGCTCCGTCCGCAAAGGCACGAGGCAGACTCTTTCGACGATCGCTAACAGCACGCTTTACTCCCGCGCTAAAATCTGCAAACCAACGTGCGTGCGATCACCGCGCTGCACGCAACACACATCATCACAGCCAGCTTGCAAATACCCCTCCATCACACCCCCGGATTTGCATGTCAAAGCCCCGTGTTTCTGGGGCTTTGAAGGCAGTAAAACGGCATCTGTTTTTGAATCGATAAATGGGGGTTCAAATGCGGAGGGTCGCGAGTGCGAGGCGGACGTGTAAACGACAGCAGACAGCTGGTAGAAAACGGCGTGGTTCATGTTCGATGTTGTTGACGGTGCATGAGAGGAGCTTCACACAAGGGCACAGCTGCGCAGGACTCAGTGGGGCTGACGTCTGGCGCCCCCCCCATCACCAGCCGCACACAAGAGGAAGGCGACATGGACGATGCGCCCCCAGGAACAGCGCATCACACTTCGGACCTGCAGAGCGTTTGGGTCATGCCTCTGATCATCAGTATTCAGCGGAGGTTTGCAGACATCAGCGGCGCGGCGCTGAGATCGACAGACAGCTCAGACGCCTCTTTGCTCTCGTCTGGATTTATATACCTTGCGGCCTTGAGATTCCCTTTTAAAAACAAAGTCAATGAAAAAGTAAATAACTGTAATAAATGCAAAAGAAACAAAACTCATAAAGAGCCTTCTGTACAAACCGGAGACAGACGCACTTAGTCAGACAGCCAGTGGAAGAGGCTGGTATTAATTCACCACTGTCAAGCCCCTGAAGGCCATGAAAAATTCCTTTGAATGCAAAGGTTTGCTATACAGTCCTGATGTCTATAGAGCAGTCCGGTCGGTTGTAATATAAGAAATGATAAGTGAACTAACACTAAATCTGATAAAAACAATTCAGAACTTATGTTTTGTGTGAATTTTAAGATATAAATATGTATTTAAAATAGAAATAATATCTTTTCTTCATCTCAAATAGTTCAGTTAAAGTCCACATCTACGGTCCATCTCTTTACGGTGCTAGGCAAGCTGGGTAATCAGAACGTCTTCTTTTCTCTTGCTCCACCATGTCTAGGTGGATATCGGCAGGGTCTGACGGTACGCCCCATCCCGCCAGCCTCCCGCCAATGCCATGCTCAGCGGTGCCGTCCAGAGCTCCGGGATGCAAAGCCTTTCGGGTCTTTTTGTCTCCTCGCTTCCTTGTTCCTTCTTGAACTCTATGTAGCCACGGGCAACACCATGGGCACCCCTGCCACTCCCGGTAGGCATGCGGTGGGTGAAGCAGGGGCCGGCGCATTCTCGCCTCCACCCTGCCCATCGCTAATGGCCGTCACGCCCGTCCCTTCCTGTCTCTCCGAAGGATTCACTATTACCGCTTAAGTGCGCGCAGACCTACAAATGTGAGAGGAAGCTTCTGGGGTTTTTCCTTCACGCACGCTCGCCGCACAAACTCTGTACCACTGTTGCGGAGAGTGAAACTTTAGCTCCGATGGTAACTTGTTTAATTGCGAAAAGGCGGGTGGCGGCTGGCGTCCAGGGGTGGCACAGCGGCCCTGCGAAGGGAGCGTGGCAGACCCTCCTCAGCCCACAGAGGTCCACCAGCTATCTGCACCTGCCTCAGTGTCATCTAGTGATAATTAAAGCAAAAAGCAAAAAGTCAGAGCGGGATCCCGCATGAGTGGTGGGGCTGTTCCGGTCTCATTAACACACGTGTAACACCTCTTTTCCCCACACACACCCCCTCCGTCTGAGAGGCAGGGAGAAGCCACTACAAAAGCGCGCCAGGTTTGAGAGTTGGCTCGCCCGGAACGAGATTGTCTCCCTTACACAGTGTGCCGGGATGCTGTATTTGGTAGGCGGCCCAGCCAAAAAGACCGGCTACTTTCTAGATGCCTTACAGCCCTCACTACGAGACCCCCCTCCATTACTCCCACACCAGCCCCTGGAAAACACTTCCACTTCCACATCCCAATAGCACAAGACCTCAATTTTGGCCTCTCTGTGCTGCCATTACCATAAGTGTGTGTCTTCCAAGAGTCGCTCTGTAAACCATAGTGCAAACATTTTGTGCTGTCAGGCAACGCCGCGTTCTCCTCGGACTCTACTGGGCATGCGACTGGATATCAGCAGCTTTCAAAGCAGAGGGGACGGTGAGATCTGCTCGACCCTGGGTGACCCCACTCGCTGGGGATCACCGTAGCTGCCGGACAGATCTGAGCGTGGCGTAAAGGTCACACCAAGCTGCGTCAGGACGCACACTCCCTGCTATGGCAGAGTAACCTTTTCGAGGGGCGACATCCGAGCGGCGCTGGATATCCAGTGGTTTCATTGGGCTGTATTCACTCCAGCCGCTGCTGTAGGATACAGTGCTGCTCCTAGCAACTCAAAGGAGCCCATGTGATCTGCTTCCAGACCGCATCCCAGCATGCTCAGCTGTACAATGCCAGAACATTCAGAATAAGGTATGAAATTGGGAAAATGTCCTTGTGGGAATAATGTTAAGAACCATATTAGATATATATTTACATGTATCTTACATGGAGAGGAGAGAGGAGGAGAGGAGAGGAGAGAGAGGAGGGAAGAGAGGAGAGGAGAGGAGAGGAGAGGGAGAGGAGGGAAGAGAGGGGAGGGAGAGAGGTGTGATCATTTTCTTGATCAAGAATAAAATGAGAGTCAGAACAAAGTTTCCTAATATGCAAAACACATGGCATCAGCAATAATGTAGAAGAAGCTGAGAGAAAGAAATTGCAGCTACGAAGACTGTAGGAACACACACACACACACACACACACACACACACACACACACACACACATATATACACATACATACACACTCACACACACACTAACACACACACACAAATGTATACACATACATACACACTCACACACACACACACTAACACACACACACACCTAGCTGGTGTTTTTTTTTTTTTGCTCCTCCTTGGTAATTAAATAATTAAAACGTCAGAGCTTGAAGCCCCCCTCCCCCCCGCAGTACTGACCCAGGCAGACCCTGTGTGGCAGACAGCAGGTGTCATAACCGGGTCGCTCTGCCTCCAATTAACACGGCTTAGCTCGGGTCAGTGAGCCCCGGCTGCCACCCGCGAGAGTGCAAAATGTAGCTGCCACTAAGGCAACGCAACCTCACCCTTGTGACAGAGTAGGATGGTACAGAGTGTGTGTGTGCGTGCGTGCGTGCGTGCGTGCGTGCGTGCGTGCGTGTGTGTGAGAGGACGGGCGACTTAATGCCTTTATCACACTAATATAAGAGGTGCTTCTGAGGGTTGTTCTCTGGAGTTTTAAATTCCAGCTCTCAGTTAATACTGCATACACTGCTCTAAAAGTGCTGTGAGGTATGTCATAAAAAAAGTTTAAGCCAATAGGTAACCATTCTTGGCTGAAATTAGTCCTGCAGAATAAAACCATTCTTTAGTGGTATTAATTAGAAGTCAGATGAGCTCAAGTGATGAGAAATTTCCCACAAAGGGCTTCATTCAACACTACAGCACTTTTTCGACCATCCCTTAATGCGTAACCAATCGTTCCGCTTATAACAGGGCTTCTTCTGCAAATTACTGTTACTGCAAATCTGTCTAATATAATTTCTATGCATATTTGCTTCACCAAATGATAGTCGATCATATTGCAGTAGAGCAATATCTGCAAGTCTATAAGTAATAGCACATGACAGAGAACTAACGTTTATATTTATAAGGCGTAGTCACTGTATTAGTTAACGTGGATGCTTCTGTCTCATGAGCTCTCAAGGCGAAGGGGTTAACCTGATCGCTGAACTGTTGAACGACAAGAACACACTCCAGCAGGCAATCAACACACACAAACTTCATGCTTCCGTCGTGTGAGAGCGCGCGCTCCCTTCGTCACGTGACACAATAAGGCGTTCCCGCGCACGAGACTCTCCCTCGCGCTCAAAGATTTGTTTCCGGTGTTGCCGATTTACTGTGTTATACTTGCAATCTCTAGAGGTATTTTATGACGGTACCTAAGCTTTACAGTCGTAATTGATCATTCAACATTACACGTGCATGTCACATGGCCGGCCTGCAGCTTGATTTAAGTAGCTGGGGTAACCAAATAATATTTGAAATGATGTTAATTTGACTAAAACAGAGTAGTCGACACAGCGCGTGATTATAAACCTTATTTCGTTATCACGACGCACTGTGTTAACTTCGTAATGGACGACGTGTCTGCGTCGCTGTGAAGCCGTGATGGGCAGGCAGACGCAGGAGTCGGTCAGACTGATACAATCCTGCTATTTCAAAATCTCTTTCGAGGTGTTACATCCGCTCTCTCTACGACGGCAGCTGTGTTTACCTTGCCTTTAATTACAGATGCTTCTCTGCATTCCTCTCGCCGCAGATGACGGGACGGAGAGTCTGAGATGAAATTCTTGATCGGACGCCTTTGTGGCCACACGAGAACACAATAGCGCTCCACCTGAATTGTATTTATTTTTAATTGAAATTATTCGTTGCTTGTACACTGGTGTGTGAATGCTGAGCTAGATCAGTCTGTTTACTTTGTAAACAGATAATACAAACACCTGAATAGCTTGTTCTGTCATAAACATATCCGAACTATTTGGTAGGTTTTTATTTGGTTAAATGAAGGAAGGCAGCTAATAATCAAGCATGCTGGTTCCCTTGACAACAGCTGGATGATAAATAAGTATTTTCACCGATTTCGTTCTGTCTTATTTTTCAGGCTGTTCAACCTTTTCAAGATGACCAGTGAAACAGTGAATTGTCTACAAAATGCACTGCAGATAAATGTCTAAAACATAATTATTTATAGATGATAACTCACCTACAGAGTTGAGAAGGCAGTCCGTGCATTAGCATGTTAGAGAGAGAGAGATGAGACTGATATTAGTCCCAAGAAAAAAATACATTTGGGCAATAAATACCAGAGATATATATATTTACAAATAAATGAGAAAATACACATATAATAGATAGACTGCAAAGGATGACCATTAATACAGTCTTTGGATACAAACATGCTTGTCCATATAAATGATTTCAGTAATATTAAACACAAGATGTGTGTGAAATATGAGCATCTCTGACTTGCAATTACCACAGAGGCAGTGTGTGGTACACCTGTTTTAAAAGTCTACTCAATGGTTTATTGTCAGGATCTCAGCACGAATATGTACTTCTCAAATATTTCTCAAAGTTCTCCCCGTATCTGGTCCCTATAGCTCGACTGAGGCACTGAGGTACTGTTGGGCAGAGGGGAGGAGGGCGGAGGAGGCGTGGGACAAGGCGGAGGAGGGCGGAGGAGGCGCGGGACAAGGCGGAGGAGGGCGGAGACTCCGGAGTTGAAGCGGACAGCTGCTAACAGCAAGAGTCTCGGCGGAATCCCATTAGCACGACTGCGGCAGACTCTGAGAAGGACCCCTGTGGTCATTCCAAACTGTGGTAGAATGTAGCGATGAAAACTTAATCAATGTGCACACACACACACACACACACACACATACACCCACGCACCCGCAGAAATGTATCAAGTGCATTTGGCGAACTTATGGCACTCCAAGTGCCTGTGGGAGAGATGTTGTGCCATTTCGTGTCAGCATGCATCAGCGTGGCCCTGCAGGGCATTCTGGGAAGGCGAGTGTGTGCCAGATGAATTTGAAGGAAGGTTAATGGAGTGACACGTGCCACGCCTGATGGCATCACAGCTCTGCACACACACACACACACAGGATATATCTTGTGCTTGACAATTCTATAGGCCTGGAGTGTCAAATATAAGGCAGTGTATGATGGGAGTGTTCATCATAGGACAGAGTTGCATGTTTGATGTGTTCTGCTCTCTTTCTCTCTCTCTCTCTCTCTCTCTCTCTCTCTCTCTCTCTCTCTCTCTCTCCCTCTCTCTCCCTACATGTCTGTCACATAATTGAACACACTCCTCTGCTTTTGCCTTTCTTCCATGACGTCCCTATGGCCTATACATCAAAACACTATTAAATGCCACTGTGCGTGACATACGTGTTGCGCCCACACCGGCCCGCCAGCGTGCAACTCCACTTCCCTTTTCTGCTCAGAGCTCGGTGTTTCCGCGGCTGCTAAAGGACACAGAGAGCGAACCCAGCGGGGCTGTGACCTGAACAGACCTCCACCACTCAGACACGGAGTCCACCATTCGCCTCAGAGCTAAGGGCCATCACGGCGACCCACTGGCCAAGACAGGATGAGATGGGGTGAGACGGACGTGGGGTATGAGACTGGTGTGGGGGTGAGACGGACGTGGGGTATGAGACTGGTGTGGGGGTGAGACTGGTGTGGGGGGTGCGGTGGGACTGGTTGTAGTGGAAGGTGAACAAAAGGGGGAATGAAAACATCTGCAGAGGAAAATCTCACCTGGGCCGCTCGTCTCACCTAGCAGCTCACAAAGATGCTGAAGGTGGCAGAACTGGCAATTAAATGAAGAAGGCGAGACACAGACAAAGAGATCTGACTTTTTCGCCAAGAAGTAACAAATGTTTTTGTCCTTCAAAAACCTAAACAGGCGATAGTCTACCTTCACAAGACCTGAACTCTGCTGAGCACAGCCTGACTGATGGAGCAGTTTCTCAGGGTACTTCTCAGGGTTTCTTTCTTTCTTTCTTTCTTTCTTTTTCTTCTTTCTTTTGCCCATGTATTTCCATGACGAGGTGCAGATTCAAGCAGAGCTTCACAACCCCATCAGACTCGTTCCCTCTCCCCTAATGTTCTGTATGAGTAACTATCACTCTGAGCGGAGTGAAGACGCCAGCATCTTCGTCCGGAATATCCAGAATGTCTGCTCACTATTCCTAGAGCTTTACTCGGACCAAGCAAAGAGGATCGTGTGAGGTGACAGTGGGGGTGGGTGGGTGGAGGAATGATGGGGGTGGCAGGGGTGGAGGCTGATGGCGTTGTCTGCCCAATCAAAGCTTTGTTTCCAGAGCATATGTTTACACAAAACTATGACATACTCAGCAAATGGACTCCCATCATTAAGAGAAGATTTGGAGTGCACCAGGACACTTCTGTAGGGGAGAGGCAAAGAGAAAGGGAGAGAGAGAGAGAGAGAGAGAGAGAGAGAGGCAGAGGGGGAGAGGGAGTGAGAGAGAGAGAGGCAGAGGAGGAGAGAGAGAAAGAGAGGGGGAGAGAGAGTAAGAGAGAGAGTGAGAGGGGGACAGGGAGAGGAGAGACAGAGAGAGAGCGTGAGAGAAAGTGATAGGGGGGAGAGAGTAAGAGAGAGAGAGAAAGTGAGAGAGATTTGGGGAATGCCAGTGTTCCTGCACTCTTCCATAGCCAGAGATACTGAGCTTAATTAGGGTCTGAGTGTTTCATTATAGCAGCCATTAATGTTAACTGTAGTTAACACTCATCTAGTGCCCTGATGGAACAACTCTGACATAGTCACATGTACACGCATGCACACACAGAAACGCACACACACACACACGCACACATACAGACACGCACGCGTGCACACACACACACACGCACACGTGTGAGTGTGAGTGTGTGTGTGTGTGTGTGTGTGTGTGTGTGTGCTGGAGCTGGGGCGGTATTGGGGAACAGAACTCTTAATGTAACTGCCAAAGACTGGAGGAATGAACCGGGTCACTCAGCACTCACAAATCTACACAGGCAGGGGGCGGAACCATATGGTTCAGCACACGTGACATGATCCACTAAGATGACACCTGCCCTGTTCTCATGCCCTTTGCCTTGACTACTTATGAGTCAGTACTACACGCATAGACACAGCCATCACAACAAAGTTCATTCGATATTGTAATTGTCGTGTACTTGAATGTAATGGTCTTTAGTGCAAAGAGACCTCGTCTGAATGGGTAGTGTGCTGTCTATTAACACGTCTACGATCACATGTCTATAATCACAATGTCTACACAAATCTTCGATCATATAGATAATTGGTCACATAGATATACGATCACATGTCTACCAGCAAAAACGCTGGTGTGTGACCCCGTATGACCCCACAGAGGTCTGGTTTCACCCCGTATGATCCCACAGAGGTCTGGTTTTACCCCATATGACCCCACAGAGGTCTGGTTTCACCCCGTATGACCCCACAGAGGTCTGGTTTCACCCCGTATGACCCTACAGAGGTCTGCTTTCATCCCATATGACCCCACAGAGGTCTGGTTTCACCCCGTATGACCCCACAGAGGTCTGGTTTCACCCCATATGACCCCATGTGGCTGTGGTTTCACCCCATTGCATTCACAGTCAATGCTATCGACAGCTCTCTCCTCAGGAGCTCGGAAACGCTCTGAGCCGCTACAGTGGGTGGAATTCCCCCTAGCTGGAGTATGCGCCTAACACCATACAGGGGCAGCAGAATGGTGTGTGTGTGGCTACATGCAGAGGCAGCAGAATGGTGTGTGTGACACAGTGTAGGGGCAGCAGAATGGTGTGTGTGTGGCTACATGCAGAGGCAGCAGAATGGTGTGTGTGACACAGTGTAGGGGCAGCAGAATGGTGTGTGTGTGGCTACATGTAGAGGCAGCAGAATGGTGTGTGTGACACAGTGTAGGGGCAGCAGAATGGTGTGTGTGTGGCTACATGCAGAGGCAGCAGAATGGTGTGTGTGACACAGTGTAGGGGCAGCAGAATGGTATGTGTGACACAGTGTAGGGGCAGCAGAATGGTGTGTGTGACACAGTGTAGGGGCAGCAGAATGGTATGTGTGACACAGTGTAGGGGCAGCAGAATGGTGTGTGTGACACAGTGTAGGGGCAGCAGAATGATGTGTGACAGTGTAGGGGCAGCAGAATGGTGTGTGTGACACAGTGTAGGGGCAGCAGAATGGTGTGTGTGACAGTGTAGGGGCAGCAGAATGGTGTGTGACACAGTGTAGGGGCAGCAGAATGGTGACACAGTGTAGGGGCAGCAGAATGGTGTGTGTGACACAGTGTAGGGGCAGCAGAATGGTATGTGTGACACAGTGTAGGGGCAGCAGAATGGTGTGTGTGACACAGTGTAGGGGCAGCAGAATGATGTGTGACAGTGTAGGGGCAGCAGAATGGTGTGTGTGACACAGTGTAGGGGCAGCAGAATGGTGTGTGTGACACAGTGTAGGGGCAGCAGAATGGTATGTGTGACACAGTGTAGGGGCAGCAGAATGGTGTGTGTGACACAGTGTAGGGGCAGCAGAATGGTGTGTGACACAGTGTAGGGGCAGCAGAATGGTGTGTGTGACGCAGTGTAGGGGCAGCAGAATGGTGTGTGTGACACAGTGTAGGGGCAGCAGAATGGTGTGTGTGACACAGTGTAGGGGCAGCAGAACAGTATTTGCAGAATGAAATGTTCCAACAAAAATGAATGTATGTAAAAATGAATGAGAGACACTGTGTGTGATTCTCTTCAGCGTATGGACACCGCAACACGTCTATAAGTAAGTGGTGAGCCTGAGAGGGCAGAGAGTGGGGGCAGCACAGTACACACAACTGCCCCTCTGTGCCCTCACCACACTGCTGTGGCCATTTGCACCGAGTGTGAAAATCAGCAATTACAGTCACAAATAGAGAAATGTCAGCAATTACCCAAAGCATAGCAGCAGGGCAGGGTTTAGGAACATACACACATACATATACACATATATACACACACACACACACACACCTACACATATACATACACACACACCTACACACGTACACATACACATACACACACACACATATACACATACACACACACCCATACAGACACAAACTCACATACACCCACACACACACATACAGACACATATTCACACACAAACACACACACCCATACAGACACAAACTCACACACACACTCATACAGACACACACACACACATGATCATTCTTGGCTCCCCCAGTCTTATCTGATTGATTTAGAATAATGTCTTAATTAGAGAGTGTAGGCTTATACAGTCTCAGGGCTGGTGTGGTATGTCGTGTTTGTAAAAGTGTGATGTCTTCACGCTCCACCATTCAGGGAGACGGAGGGAGGCAGGGGGACACGTGAGTGGGAGGACGGCCATCCTGGAGACCGGGCCGTTCTTGGCAACAGTTTGGAGATAGAACTCAAACCATCCCAGTGAATCCAACAGACAGATGGAGAGAAAAAAAGAATGAAACAAAAGATACAGGTTGATAAGAAACTGAGAAAAGGATCCGTCTGAGGTGACCTTTGACCTGTTTGAGCTAGCGTGGGACTGAGGAGGATGAGGAAGGCTTGGGGCTGGGTGGGGGTTGAGGAGACACAGAGGAGACACTGCTGCCGTCAACACACTGCCCTAATTACCCAACCACCCAAACACTTGCAGGTCGTTAAGACGAGAGTCAGCACTCTTAAACTTCCACAGAGGGGTCAGAACAAGCAGAACAAATATGGTGGCCTCATCTGCTCTAAGCTTTGAGTATGGGTGTGTGTGTGTGTGTGTGTGTGTGTGTGTGTGTGTGTGTGTGTGTGTGTGTGTGTACTGTGCCAAAGCCAACAAAGATGCCCATAGTAGACCAGAAGGGATAAGCAGTGTTGCCATAGTTACTTTGAAACAGTAATCCGACTACTGACTACTGACTACTTCTTTAAAAAGTAACTCAGTTAAGTTACTGACTACTTGCTTTTAAAAGTAACTAAGTTAGATTACTTTTAGTTACTTTCAGCAGAGGCTGATCCCCCGCCCCTATAACATGAAAATGACTACCAGTTCTGCCAATACTCACTTTATTGACATGTATTTTAACCGGAACATCAAAAATGACACTGGCATTTGTAAACTTTTTCTTGAAATAGGCTTACATGTTTTTTAAATAAATAAATAAGAGTCTTTCTGTTCAACTCCGCCCACTTACAGGGTTGCCAACTGTCACGCATTGAGACACACGCATTTGACTGTCTTCACACGCTTACGCCACACTTCCGATATCTCACGCCGAAAAAAAAATCCAGTTTATTTACCTCTGATCCACATCTATGATTCAATGAGTTACTAGTTCGATCTGGCGCCAACCACCGGCGATCGATCGATCGCGATATAATACTGAATTTAGTCAATTTTACACCCCGCCCGGTAACAATTTACGTTCGCCGCCAAGCCCCGGTTTTTTTTTTTTTTTTCAGGTTTGACGTTGTGTTTTTGAAAGTAGACAGCACTCTGTCGCCAGGACAGAGTGTACAACGGACCTTAATGTTGTCTTCCTTAGCCGAAATAAAATCAAAATAATGCCTGTATTTCCAGCTGCTAAAGGCGAACCTCTCCTTCCATCTGACTTTGGCGCCGCAGAGCAGAGATGACGTAACCGCGTAAGAAACGTGTAGCCAAAAAATAAGAATGAATAAATATAACCTACGTTCCCCCGAAATGCAGAAATAGTAACGCACGATGTTTTAGATAAGTAACTTTAATCTGACTACTAGTTTTTAAATAGTAGTTGCGTTAGACTACTCGTTACTGAAAAAAGTAGTCCGACTACAGTAACGCGTTACTAAGTAACGCGTTACCGGCATCACTGGGGATAAGACAGATTTGGGTGAGGGGGTATGGTGAGATAGAGGGTGAGAAAGATAGTGAAACAGAGCGTGAGACAGAGGGTGAGGTAGAGGGTGAGATAAAGGGTGACAGGGAGGGTGAGATATAGTGAGATGGAGGGGACAGAAAGTGAGATGGTTGGTGAGATATAGTGAGATGGAGGGGACAGAAAGTGAGATGGTTGGTGAGATATGGTGAGATGGAGGGGACAGAAAGTGAGATGGTTGGTGAGATATGGTGAGATGGAGGTTGAGGCAGAGAGTGAGATGGTTGGTGAGATGGAGGGTGAGACAGAAGGTGTGATGGAGGGTCAGTCAGAGTGAGTGAGGGCGGTGTTGGGGGCGGGGTTGGGTGATGGGTAGAGATGAGTGCTTTGTGCTCCTTGATGTCAAACCAAACATGGTTACACGAGAGCTGCCTTCATCAACACAGGAGCCTGCAGCGCTGACACAAGAATCCCAACAAACCTCGCCGCTCTCTTTAATGCACTGCACCCTGGCCAGCAGAGGGCGCCAGTGAACACTGTTATCTCACGTGTCCATGCGCACCCACAGTGTGAACCCAAACACATGTGCGTATACACACACACACACACACACACACACACACACACGCACGCACACAGCAAATGTCAGGTTAAAGAGGCAGGACTGAAGGTTGGGTAGGGCAGCGGTGCTGGGAGCGGGCGGCGGGCTGAATCCGGACTTTCCGCCTCGTTACGCCTGCGGGAGCAATCCATAACCCAGCGAGCGCTCACCTGCGTCTGCTCCGGCCAATTATAGCGCACATGCCCTCAGGCGGAAGGGCCCAGTTGTACGAAGAGAGAAAGAGAGAGAGAGAGAGAGTGTGTGTGTGTGTGTGTGTGTGTGTGTGTGTGTGTGTGTGTGTGTGTGTGTGTGTGTTAGTACACAACCTGAAAAAAGCACGCTTTTATGAGTCCAGATCTCCGTACGGGATGCTTAAGTCAGCATCTGAGCAGAGGGCCGTGTGGCTATGCAGAGACGACAGAGGATGACTCATCTATGACAAACCTCCACCCTCACCTAAACCTCCACACTTACCCAAACTTCCACCTGCACCCAAACTTCCACCAACACCAAAACCTCCACCCTCTCCCAAACCTCCACACTTACCCAAACCTCCACCCTCACCTACTGCACCCAAACCTCCACCCTCACCCAAACCTCCACCCTCACCCAAACCTCCACCCTCTCCCAAACCTCCACACTTACCCAAACCTCCACCCTCACCTACTGCACCCAAACCTCCACCCTCACCCAAACCTCCACCCTCTCCCAAACCTCCACACTTACCCAAACCTCCACCCTCACCTACTGCACCCAAACCTCCACCCTCACCCAAACCTCCACCCTCACCCTGTCTCAGCAGGCCCCTGTCAGTGCTCTGTGGTGCTCCGGTGTGACGAGGAGAGGGCGGTCACCTCACACTGGGCCCAACAGAAAAGGGAGAGTGCTCCCAGCAGAGCAGAAGAGAGAGAGGGAGAGAGAGGGAGATAGAGGGAGTGCTTCTCCCAGCAGAGCTGAAGGTAGTGCTGGACTGATTAAAAGTGGCCTCCTGAGTGCTCCTGGCACTGTAATTCTCAGAGCCATCAGAGAAACAACACAGCCTAACTGCACCGAACATCTCTCGCTCTGTTTGCACTGCTCTATATCTGACATGCCCACACACACACACACACACACACCTTTCCTTATTGTTTTTGCTTGTATTTCCTTCGCTTTACAAGATGAGATCTCATTTTCCTTTGCTTTTGATTTTAATGCCTTTTCCCTCCTAAAGTATATTAGTGGCTGTGGACCAATAACTCTAACTGTGTGTGTGCGTGCGTGCGTGTACGTGTTATTTTAGTGACAAATATTGCACTGCAATCCAACACTCCCTGTCATAATATCATCTGCAGCACCTATAGCTCTTAGTGCACACACACACACACACACACACACACAGGGTCCAGAAAGGCTCTCGGCATGCTAATAACCCCGTCCAGCTTAGCTGAGAGCGAGAGTGGTAAATCACACCGTCTGCAGCAGTAAAGAATAATAAAAAGGGTTTAATATTGCGCAGTGTGTTTCTCTGATGGCAGTAGCCAGGGGCCGTGTGCAGGAACACTGCATCTCTGCGTATTGATGTCTGCTTTATGATAAAACTCTTCAGCTAGAGCGCCGATGCTAATGTCTGCCCTGTGGCACAGTGGCGGTGTGTGTGTGTGTGTGTGTGTGTGTGTGTGTGTGCGTGTGTGGGGGGGGCAGTTCCCCCTGCGGAACAGCCACCCGTCTGCCGAGCCTTCCGCCCAAACACATGTTCTTTAGCAACGTGAAAAAATAAAAAAAGACCTCAAGAATCCAATTTAGCCCTTATGAGGGGATGGAAGCGCGTGTCAATAATAACACTGGCAAAAGATACACAATCTGGTTGTGATTACCATTCGCAAGTTCGCTCTCTCTTTCTGTGTGTGTGCGTGCGTGTGTGTGT